>NW_013546972.1:0-118693 GCF_000711695.1 Tilletiaria anomala UBC 951 | reverse complement strand
CAGCATTAGATAGGGCTAGGAGCGACGGTTATACATCGATATCGCTACTAGGAGGTATCCTGGAAGTCGCCTTGCCGCTTAACAGAAATTCGCATTATGAATTGAGGAGAGACGAGAGCGGGGACATGCTGACGTACCAAACGTGCATTGGGAAGGTTGGTGGAGACTCAGTTAGTGACTGGGCTGGTAGGACATGGCTCTGCCACTCTACCAGGTGCGACGGAGAGCATTACACTCGATGGTGGCAAAGGAACGCAAAAAGAAGTTGAAAGGCTTGCGGTTTCGCTCAACAAGATAGCCGGCAGGCTTCAAATATGAGAGCGGACGTCTGCTCGTTGCTCAGGAATTGCGACTGCTGTAACATCATGGGCATGTTTCTGAGTCATTGTTGTATATCAAAATTTAAGTTTATCGGTGTTCGCATTGCAACATGTCCTGGAGAATGGCGTTGGAAAAGACATTGTACACCGTAGCGCTCGATCGGTGCTTGATTTGCACGACCGTGCCACCCAAGCTCGCTGCTTCACTTCCCCACACTGGGCTGGTGCTCGTAAGACTCTGAGTGTACAACGGTATCACCTTATACAGTTCATATCGAGTATTATTGAGACTTCCTTCTGCACGTTGCAGCGACTGATCGCAATCAGTACGCTCGCAATTGATTCGGATGTATCGGTCGGTCGCAGGTGGTGGCGTGGCTAAAGCGCTGAACCATGATCCTCCACGCTTCTCATGATGCACGGCATCTTTTGCAGAGCGGTTCGACGATCTCATGATGTATGTAGTG
The DNA here is from genome assembly GCF_000711695.1 of Tilletiaria anomala UBC 951. NCBI lineage: Eukaryota > Fungi > Basidiomycota > Exobasidiomycetes > Georgefischeriales > Tilletiariaceae > Tilletiaria > Tilletiaria anomala. Next base: position 117,906 of record NW_013546972.1, on the reverse strand, counting down.
CAGCCATTCTAGCGCCTACGTGCCGTTAGGTCTAAGGTGAGCATCGCCGCGTGGTTTGCCTAAATAACCGAAGGGATAGACTCTGTTCTGTGGCCTTCACACCGATCCGAAAGGGCCGGGTCCGCACATGCGCTGCAGATTACTAGTGTAAGCTGTTAATCATGCTGCTTTGGAATTGCATACATTCACCCGGTGTTACATCAGCGTGTTTAGCGCCCGGGTCCTCCTGAACTTAGGGCCGGAATATCACGTTTCAAACATGAGGCACATTCATTGAACTTGGTGCTGTAATTGCTCTGGACAGAGGATCACATCAATGTTTGCTTCAAACTGTTGAGAAGGCGCAAAGTGTTGCCACCAGATTCGATCACCTTGCTAAGCAACGCCTCGTCGTCAAGAGCTAGATCATCGAAAGTGTCAGCTTTCATGTGGCTGCGCATAGCCACGCACCAACGAGAACTCACGTGCGCTTGAGCTTGGCAGCGCCTGGGGGCCGATGCAGAGCTGAGCCGCTTCTGAGAGGGTGATAGGTTCGTCGCACTTCAGCCTTTGGAATTCGCATGCATGCAGATGCTGAATGTGTTTGCGAGGCAGATCGATAGGGCGGCCGCTTGGCCCGACCTGGTGTAGACTGGTTGGCTCCGTCAGGATCTTGGTTGTGGAGATAAATTGTGACTGTGAGGCGGTTGTGGCGCAAATTATCGCTCCGCGCCGAAGGCCAAATGGGCGTGTCGCCAGCTCACTCTCTGTATGCTTGGCAGCACCAAGCAACATCGAAAGAAGGGTCCTAGGAAGCGCGAGTTCGTAGCTCTGCAGAAAGCGGAAATCTGCATCTCTGTACTGCGAAGGACTGAACAGAGCTTCTGCCTCGTCGATGACAACAATGACGGGATACTCTGTTTGCTCAGCTAGAGTGAGAATGCAAGTCTCGAGAGCTTCGTGCTTAGTCCAGGGACTTGCATTTGGAGCTTGCGCTCGCTTGATGATAGCTTCCAGTGTGCTTGGAGTCGAAGAACTTGCGCCGCTTGCGCCATCTGCTTTCACTCGTGGTGTTAGCTTTCCTAGAGCAGTACGATTTTGCGACAACAGGTCCTTCAAAAAGTCGCTCGTAAGTTGAGGCTGTAAGTAAGCCTGCGCTGTATTGGAGTACACATAGCTGGTGGAAGAGTTGATCATAGCAAGTGATTGAGGCACGTAGAGGAGAATAGCTCCTGCATCTCGAGCGTATGCTGCAGCAATGGCCAATGTGACTGACTTCCCGCTGCCTGTTGCCCCGGTAAGCAAAAGAGGCCGAGATGAAGTTGGCTCGCCTCGTACTGCTGCAGCAATGAAATTGCCGAGTTGCACATGGTGCTTTCGCAAGATGATTGGTCTCTTCAGAAAATCGGTAGACTGAGAAACACCAGAATGTACAGTAAGTAAGGGTCTCGGATAGGTCTGAAAGGGGCATGCGATTGATTGCCGGACCTCACCTGTTTTCCACGCAGAGCAAACAAACTTGACGTGCTGAGAGCCGTGGTCGTCTCATCTGATAGCTTGAAAAGTTTTCCCGTGTTAAGATTCGCCAAGCAGCCTGCATCAAAAGTGTCCAGGGAGGGAGGCGGCGCCGGGTCGTGGTAGAATGGCGAGGTCTTGGACAATCCGCTTGCAGCTTGCGTAACACTGTCACTTTTCTTCTTTGTCGCTGCGGATCTGGGCCCGGAAGCTGGAGCATTCTTGCGTAGCACGACCTTCTTCTTGGTCTGGCCTTTCTTTGTAGCAACTTTAGCAGCAGCAGCAGATGCCGGAGCAGAGGTGGAAAAAGAACGTGCCACGGAGGAAGAAGTTGCTTCACCTAACACCTGGCGAAGTGAACTGGAGACGAGGGAAACCGTGTGGGAGGCAGACCGCAGGCAGCGGTGACAACTGGCAGCCATAGTGAGCAAGACCCAGCGATCTGCGAAGAAAGGATAATGCTCTTCGGCCCCTTGGGTATAGCCTGATGCTGCAAATTAGGGAACGAACATGTAGCCGAGATCATGTCTTGCTGCTTTTAGTCATTTGCGCTTTTTGCCTTCTGTGCTTGAATCATCATCCTAGTGTGGCACAGCCAATTCAGAAGGCGGAACGCATCAAGCTCCCTTCATCACCGGCCTTCCGTCAACAGCTTTCGACAGTGCGCCAGCTGCCAGCGAGGGGAAACGAAGCGATCTGTGGCACTGCCTGGATCCGTGTGACGACTGACCTCTCATCTATCCAATACTCCATCCTCTACATGCTGAACCTCTGCTGCCAAAAGCCAGACAGACTGCAGCTGTGGCAGTACAGGAGTTGACTGCTAGTCCTCCTGGTCCCGCATACAAGGTCGGCCACCAGTATCCCATTACAAGCAACATCCACCGCACGCGTGACGCATACCTCCCACCATAGCTATGGCCCAGCAAGTCCACACCCTGTCCCTCGGGCCCTTGACGGCGCATGCCTTCAATGCCGATCGCTCGCAGGTCGCCGTGTGCCCCAATTCCAATGAGGTTCTGATCTACATTAAGGATGCCTCGGGCAGCTGGAGCTTGCAGCACACGCTGTCCGAGCACGACAAGCTCGTCACCGGCATAGACTGGGCTCCAAAGACGAACCGAATCGTGACTTGCTCGCAAGATCGGAACGCGTACGTCTGGACACCGATAGTCAATACAGCGACGGGCAGCGAGGAATGGAAGCCTACCTTGGTGTTGCTCCGCATTAATCGGGCGGCGACATTTGCCCGATGGAGTCCAAATGAGGACAAGTTCGCTGTCGCTAGCGGCGCACGTATTGTTGCCATCTGCTCTTTCGAAGAGGACAATGACTGGTGGGTTGCCAAGCACATCAAGAAACCTCTTCGCTCAACTGTCTTGTCCCTCGACTGGCATCCGAACAATGTGCTCATTGCCTGCGGATCCGCCGATATGAAAGCGCGCGTCTTCAGCGCTTTCATCAAAGGAGTAGATGCCAAGCCTCCTCCTAGCGTCTGGGGAGAGCGTCTGCCTTTTGGCACCGTCTGTGCCGAGTTTAGGACACCAGCTGGTGGCTGGGTCCACGGTACAGCTTTCAGTCCTAGTGGTGACGCTGTTGCCTTTGTTGGACACGACTCCTCTTTAACGGTCGCCTATCCAAGTGGACCCGACAGCCCGCCTCATGCCATTCATGTCATTCGCTCCGCCGCGCTACCCCACGTCACTCTGACCTTCATTTCAGAGAACGCGCTCGTGGCCGCCGGCCATGGGTGTCAGCCCATTCTCTTTGAGGGAGACGCCGCTTCGGGCTGGAAGGCTAGTAAGACACTGGATGCCGCTGGTGCCGCTGCTGGCAAGGGTGCGCCTCCTCCACCCCCTCCCAAAGCTCCTGGCCTAGCCACTGTTTCCAGCGTTGGTCGTCTCAACAACGAGGCTTTCAATCGCTTCAAAGCGGCAGATGCCAAAGGTGCATCCGCCCCTCCCACCTCTGGTGCCACGGCCGGAGGTTCAGCTGGTGCCTTTGGTGCAGTCGCAGGCGCCAGCCTGAGTGCTGACGGCGAGCTGCACACGACACACCAAAACACCATCACAAGCATCCGCCCATATCAAGGCGCCGCTGGTGCTGTCAGCGCAATCAGTACAAGTGGTGTCGATGGACGCCTTTGCGTTTTCAACGTCAATGCGGGTGCCTCTCTAGCCAAAGCGATGGGTTCCTTGCGAGTCTGAAAGGCGATTGTCTCATTCATCAAATCAGTGAACAGCCTTTGCGTGTAGTGTACATTTCTGCCAAGCCTGTGGGCATATTACACGGACCCGAATTCTTGGACACTAGACGTCATGATCAGGCCAATGATAAGCCCGAACAGACCGAGAATGCTACTGAACACTTCCACAATGAGGATTTTGACGAATAGCTGAGGGTCCGCTGCATCGGCCACGGCTGCATTCGCGCCTGTGATGCCGACGGAAACACCGCAGATAAGATTGCAGAGACCCACGGTCAAGCCTCCCCAGAAGAGCAGATACCCTGCATATTGCAGAAAATGAGTCAGGCAAAAGCCGTACGTTGAGTCGAGGACAGGACATACCAGTCAGGTAGTTCTCCGGGGTGAAGAGTGTGTCAATGCCTGCGCTGCCTGTAACCTTGGCAGAGAAGACGATCGCCATGATCACACCATAAATGGCGACTACCTCGCAGAAAATGATGCTGTGTAATTCGTGGGTCGATAGTCAGCCGAGCAGACGATGACAGTAAGGGAAGCGGCTTCGGTAGTCTCACCTAATCAGATTCTTTGTTGTGATTCGTGGCGCTCGCACACCAGCTCCTAGAATTGATGAGCCTGTGATGAAGATGCCCCTGTGGATCAGGCATCGCAAAGCTATGTCAGCTCCTCTGCTGTAGTGCATTCGCCTGCGATGTCAGCTACCCACCATCCTGCCCCAATGACGCTGAGCCCGATGCAGAGTCCGATGCCAAGCATCGCCCAAGTATATGGACTTGTTTGCTCCAAGAACGCGCCGATGTTGAAAGCATTTCCTGAACCTGCGCCACAGCAAGCATTGGGTACGATTCAGCGTTCATCAATGGGGTTTAGCATTGAAGAGGCGGCACCGTTCTCAAACACGTCCATGGTAGCCACAGGGGTTGCGTAGGTGCGACTTACCTGTGAAAAGCAGGTACAGCCCGGCGGCGGCGCTGACTGTCGCAGCGCCGCCGACAGTGTAGGCCGCAATTGACATCTCGCAGTCCGTGCTCAAAGGTCTGCTCTGCGCACTGCCAAGGGTATTGAGACGCGAGCGCGTGTGCGATCAGATGCAATCTCAAGCCCAATGGGGTGGTCGCGGCGAAACGAAGTTTAGCGTGTGTTGGGTCGGTCGAGCGAGGCCAAGGGGGGGGGCAGGATGAAGACGAGCCACGACAGAGGAGACACTGAACTACATCAACACGAGACAGCAAGTAGTGAGCACGCCGTTCCGCAGTGGTTCCGCTGACTGCCGAGTACGGCGAGAAGCAGCGAGCGGCTCAATGTACGAAAAGCGCCACGTCTGACGTCTCGCGCTCACTCTGCACTGGCATTACTGATCACATCCTCTCCTTCATCCCCACCACCTGCTTCCGCAAATGCTTTCTCCAGCAATTCATAAGCTCCTGAAGCGCTCGCAATCAACACTAATCGCGTGCGCCTATGTGAATACAGGTTGGTCCGTGTAACCAGCAGAAAGGATGACCATTCGAAGCAACAGATTGAAAAAATGCAATCGATCAACTACATTGCGTCAGAATCCAGGCCAAGTGCCACAGACAGACAGACGTTGGTAAACTCGTCATGGCGATCGAAAAAGCTGGCAAGGTTGGCTGGAACTTGACCTGCACCTCTTCGCGCGATCGTCAGGTCCCGCAGCGTCAAGCGGGTCTTCGTGCCGTTACCGAGCTGGCTGCGCTCTTCTTCCTGCCTTGCCCGCCACTCTGCCTCGTTTGCGGCTTCGAACACCCGAGCGCTGGCTGGCAGCGCTACGTCCAGCACCAGGTTGCAGCCGGCAAGACGTTGCTGTATTTCGAGTGCTCCCTCACGGAAACGCTGCAGAACGAGGATCGTGTATGCTGCGAACAAGGTCCTGCGCATCGTCTCGACCAATCCCCATCTGGAGAAACCCATGCTCCCAGCTGCATCATTCGTGTTAACTTCCGCTTCTGATACTTTAATCCGCATGCTGAGCGAAGACGCGAGTTGTGAGAGCGATTGCAAGCCAGCATTGACCAGGCTGTCGTCCACAAAGACGGAGACCGCGGGTTCCTCAGTCAAAATAGCCAGGACGAGGTAGAGCCACAACGCTGCGGTGGTCGCGAAAATGCTCAGGTCATCTGCTGCAATCGCCGATTCAACGTTGCGGGTGAGGATGCGCATCTCCCGGGCGATCGACTCCCAGACGATGTCCTGACTTGAAGGAAGCCTCACGATGTAGCCAGCGAGTACGACACGGGCGACTGCCAGTGATGCAGGCAAGTCGCTGCGCACGGAGGCAAGCCAGGACCGAAAGATGAAAGGAGGCACCGGCGATGTCGCCTCTGGTAAGACCATGAGCGTAGGATAAGTGATCAGGTGCGCCGCCGCTGCCCTCGCGAGTGTTTCTGGCAGATCTTCGCTGCCACGGATGCCGTGCTCCCATATGTGTCGAGCTGCGCCTTGATTTGAGAGCTTCGGGGGCGCCGTCTCGGCAGGAAGATCTTGATCTGATGCGCTGGCCTCAGCGCCAGGCAGTGGCTCGGCTGTACCAGTCTGCGGCATGTCCATTCCGGGCAATGCAAAGCTGAATGGACCTGCGGTCTTCAGAGCGCTGTATGGGCCAAGACGATACAGGGGAGAGGGGACGACTGGCTCGTCCAGCCAGCCAGACAGATCCAGGGCGTTGGGGACTTGCAGAGCTGTTCTCAGCATCGCAGAGCCAACACCGGGCATGCGCACGCCAGTCAGGAGAGGAGGTAAGCTGCGATGACTGGCTGAGCCACCGCGGGGGGTCGGCGGCGGCGGATCAGTCTGCCGCGAATCCAATGTGAGCTTGGCAATGCTCGCCGCCGAAGGCTCGACTGGCACAACAGTGTCGCCACGCGGAACCGACTCGTCGACCTGCATGGCAAAGTCCATTCCGTCTCTTTGAGTGAAGGAAGACACCATGCGACTGATAGGTGTCTCCTCGCCATCTTCCATTTCATAGGCTCGCCCACCGCGGTCAAGTGAGGTGATGATAGAAGCGCCGCGCTTTCCAAAAGGTGCTTGCGGTTGCGGAGGTGCGGGGGCGTGTTGGAAGGGAGTGGGTGATTCGGTGCGTTGTGGGGGTGGCATTGCTGGGTGGAATGCTGGGGAAGGCATGGTGCTATGCATGGTGTTGTAGGGGTGCATTTGGTTCGATGGATCGTTGGTGGCACCGTTGGTAGAACCGGAAGATTGGGACAAGGTCCTACCCATGTCATAACGCGACTGCGAGCTGCGCGTAGAGAGCCGACTGTCATCGCTGTCGTACGAGCCATCTGCTGTGCGGATGCCACTTTGCTGTATGTGTGAGGTGGAGGAGACAGCCGCAAAGCTCTGAATATCGCTTCGACCGATGTACGAAAGCGCAGGATCTTGCCATGTTGTGCTCATGCCAGATTGTCGCGCTTTCCGCACGTTTGGATTTCCTGAACGCGGAGCATATGTCTGTCAAAAGGAGGAAAACGGGGTTAGTTACGTTTTTATGATCAAAGAGTTCGCATGGCTCAACTGACGCACACATGGTTTCCCCTTCTTGCGACATCGACCACACGCGGGCACTTCGAGATCGCATCGTGCCTTGCTCCTCGCGCATTCGAAACAGCTCTTCTGACGATCGAGTGAGGGTTGGGTCTGAGCGCGTGCTTCCCTTGCAAGATGGCGACGCAAAAGATCCTCTATCCGTAGTGCGAGAATGCTTCAGTCACACTGCGCAAGAACAAGGCCGCCGCGAGCGTCTCACCCCTTCTGAAGACTTTACTGCAATTGGGGCAGGGGAAGTCGCCGACTGGCCCTGGTGGGCTAGCGGACGGTCTAGCACTGGCAGAATCCTGTTCACCTTGTTGAGCCTCAGACATACTGTTCAAGGTGAGGTGTACACCGCTCGAGACGTAAGGAGGTGGTTGGAAGGCGGTTGCCAATTTGCCTTTGAAACAGGAGAGCGTTGGCGAATGGTGAGGATAACTTATATGGAAGGCCTTGCGAGACGGGAGTGCTGTGACGCAAATTCGTGCCAAGGCACGCACAAACAGATATCTCTTGGTCAATGTCTATTCAGCCGTCGAAAGCTGAAGCTGCGCGACTCGATGCTACGCTGAAGCAGCCAATATCTCGTGCCTCGTGGGATGACGGCCTTTTTCTCTCTCTCAGCATGTCCTTGCGTCGCCTTGTGTCATCGACTGACAAGGCGCGACAGTGATATGTACCGTCACCCGTGTGCCCGGCAGCCAGCCCGAGGTGCGAAGGAATCGAGGCTTACGAAGATCGCCTTATTGGGTGGATGTGTTCAAGTTGCAAGCAACGTTTCCGATGAACGTATGCAATTGGGAGCCAGATGGACACGCTTTTCCGACGCAAGGAACCAACCGTCGACATTTCGTGCTGCATATTTCTCGCACATTCGGGACTCGCGGCAGTCCAATTATGTATATGTACGAGTATATGTTCATCGCCCTCCCTCTCTGACTCTTTTGCTGTGACTCCATCACTCCAGATCACTCCTTGTCACGCAGTCACAGTCAGAGCACCAGCTGCCTGTATCGACACATCGTCCCTGCACTATGCACACCGTATTGTAGCACGTAAAAGACTTATCTTCTTCCTCATGATAATCTCAGCAACAAGGTCTCATCGAGAGCATTCAAGGGGATACATTCTGGGTAAGGATTGATTGACGGAGGATGAGACAATGCGAGTGGTTTGAGGCTCCAGTCTCATACAGGCTGTTGCACGGTCTTCCGTAAAGGTCCTCGATGATGATCAGTGATAGCCAATGCAAGTCTGCGCTCCACTGTGCACACATCACGTCGGACGAGCTCATTCGCCTTCGTCACGGAGTACGGGACAATATCTGGCTGCGCATCTATCCATAGTGATCAGACGATCAGTACACAGAGAACAGAAGACAGAGAACAGGGAACAGAGATGAAAATGATGAAGAAATCAAGGCAAGTAGACAAATTGCGCAATGGCCAACAATGAACAGGAGGGGCTAGTCACTGGAAGGATGCAGCCACACAGGTCCATTTATGCAAGGCTGCAGTCAACCTATTGTTGCGGGCATTGGCGGTTACAGTAAACCAATGTCAGAGGTGAAAAAGCGCTCTATGAAGACAGGGAGAATGGCTAGATCCATACAAGTCTGAGGAGCATACATGTGCATATAGCATTGTCTAGCATGAGTGATAACAAGGGAAACGTTGGTGTTGGTGCCGATGGTGGGGCTCGTTGCCACGGCAAGGCTCAATGGGTTGTCACGTGATCCTTTCGATCCTTCACCATCTGAGACGTCCAATGCTCCGTCGGCACTGACGCCGAAAAAACGGGAAGCCGGAAGAAGGATGTGAGATGAATTCATTCGCAGCGCCACTCGACAGTTGGGACTGTGATCTAGCCTGAGTGCAAAGCCCATTCAAAAATCAGCGTCGGCAATCCGCGTCCGCCCGCCCCTCCATTTGTCTCGCATGCTATGCCGGCATGGCCATCCACCCTATGAATCGTGATGCCCCTTCATACGGCTTTCACTTGTCACACATGTAGAACCATTTGCTATTATGTTTTCCCGGTTCACAATGCTACAGATTTTTAGTAGATTCCAAGACCCTAGGCCCGCATTGCCGCAACTCGTGAACTTGTCATGTATACCGGAGGGAATTGCTTACTTGACCTCCCGCTGTGTCTCCTCAAAGCACTCAAAAGTCGACGCCAAGTTGGCATGTACTTCTTCGAGGGCGACATGATACATACGTGCACCAATCTAGAACCAGGCTCGACCTATCTTTCTTTCATCCTTGCTGGCTTGCTCAGCAAACATCGTGATGTGGTCGCTTGGCCGTCGCAAGGGCAGGTTTGCCAGCGAACCTGCCTTATGCGACCAGCTGCGATCCACGGACCAGGATTTACCAGAGAAGCTGCTTCAAGTCGATAACAGATCGCGACAAGAGAGCCTTGCTTTATGAATCAAGACATTCATGTCTCGCCAAAAGTGCGCGTCACTGAATAGTCGAGGTGCACTCGAACTTGAATCTTGAAAGCGTATTCGCGGGGACCAAAGAGTACATGTGCCGTAATGATGCATAAAATCTTTTGGGACACGCGGTATGCACGACTGCTTCATCCAGCCTCTCGTACTACCTTGCCCTACCTCTACTCGTGTTGCACGCCTGGAGCGCGCAGTCTGAACACATTGCCCCAAATGCATCCTTCTCGCCGGTGCCGCTGAGGCTGCAAAGCGCTGCTAAAAGACACCCGGCTGCTCGTTCAAAGCAGCCATATTGCTACGGGGGCCACGACTGAGGCTGCTGTAGGGTCATTCGCCACAGCTCAGTCCTTAGATCATCTTCTTGACAAGGGCAGGAAGGTGGTCCTCCCGGTCACCGGTGTCACCGTTCTGCTCAACAAAGTGCTTGAGCTTGCGAGCACGGAACCCGCCATTGGGGTTTGACAGCTTGAACGGCCAGAGGAATTGAGTCACAGCCTTGAAGTTCGGACCGGCAGTTGCAATCTCTATAGACAGCAGATTGCAGGATGTGGGTCATCAGCAACGGCTCTCACAAATCTGCAGAGCAGAAAGAACCATTCCTTGGCAGAGCACATACCGTGAATGATGTCCTCGATGCTAATGATGCCGAACTTGCCCAGTTCCTTCTCAATGAGGTTGTTGTCGGTGATAGGAATGCGCTGCTTGTTGATCTTGGCGTAGCCACGCTTGTAGACAAGATCCCGGATGGTCTTGACATTGGGCTCGCCGTAAGTCACGTATGGCTCCACAATCTGGAGCATCTGGGAGGTGGCCTTGGTCAACTTGACGAAGACGCCATTGTTGACCTGGAGCAGGCGAAGCAGCTGAAGAACCTTTCGCGGCTCTGCACAAGGTAAAGATCCGATCAGCATACAAGCTTACCAACACGACAGGCAGCAATTGCGGACACTCACTCGGGGCAATGTTGCAGATACCACGAAGGCGGATGACGAAGACGACCTTTGGTTGCGCGGGGACAAAGAACTCGCCTTGAGACTTGGCCAGCCTGCGCAGACGGATCTCTTCGCGCTCCCTTGATTGGTACTCCTTCACGTACTGCTCAGCACGCTTGAAGATGACCTGGCGCTTGTTCTTGCGAGCCTGTTGTCGGAAGAATCAGCACGATGCAAATCAGATCAGCGCACGACCCAACGCAAGAATCCCATGACTGAATTGTCGTCTAATCCGAATCGCCCTGGATCCAGAGTGATGTGGGTCTGCACTGTCTCAGACCCGAAAGATGGTATGTTTGCGGCAACACTGCCCATGGGGCTAGCCAACAAAAGTTGATTGTTGTACATCTTGGACAGCCTCCCACACCCTCTCGAAGAGATCCTACTTGTTGGTTTCGCAGCCAACGTGTTATACTTTGCTCACCGCTAGAAGAGTTGTTCACTGCAACCAGCAATGGGAGCTCCTGCTTTGAGAGGTCCCCGCTCGCCCTACCTGCCCGTGTACCTCTCACTAAGCGAATGCAAAGACATGGCCTTACATTCCTTCAATAGCCCGTGGACTCCTCCGACCTTCACTCCTTTGGCCTCCATTTGAACACCACGCTCGGCTCGGTTTCAGCCGGCACCGATGAGCGACCTGGTTCACCTGTTCCCTTGTTTGATAAAGACCTTAGGGTGGAGCATAGTCTTGCGTCGAAACTCACCTTGCGGAGCTCTGCCGCCTTGGCGATCTTCTCCTGTCTCTTCGCCTCATCGGTCTTCCTCTTCTTGAGAAGAGTCTCCGGCTGGAGGACGCTTTCGTATGCGGGCACCGAGGTCGACATTGTGAAGATCGTTGCCAATGTCGTGCTTGATCTTGGATGGCAGCAAGATATGTGCTACTGAAATCAAAGATAGCTGAAATGCTGAAAGTCGACGTCGACGACAGGCTTGCCGCTCATAGCGTGACGCTGGCCCAGCTCGTGCTGCGCGGGCTGAATAAAATCCGCAGCGGGCTCGTGGGGCCAAATTCGGTGCAATGTCGACTTTTGACAATTTGTCAAAACCTCACTACCACCCTCCAGCATTCTTCTCGGCCGATAGTTGCATGTTTCAGTGTATTCTATTATATTATGCAGATTCGGAGGACACCAACTTCCTGAGTACCGAGTAACGATGAGGTACCCAGTGCGGCGTGACTGACTTTGGAACTATGTAGGATCGACCAATTTCCGCCGCTAGCTGTTGGGCTTCGCCAGACTTCGGATGTGATACATAGGGACGTTGACAGGCCGCTAATTTGGGAAAGGGGACATGCTTCACTCCGGCTGTATGGAACCAGCACCCACAGAGGGTTATTAACTCGACCAGAATTGTCATCTCGCCATACCTCGGGCCCCAATCTTTCCACCGGCGGCGGAAGCAGCACCCGTATCAGTGTACCTCACCCTTCAAGTTACAGTGGGCTTCTCCCTGCGACATGACTGAGACAGGAGAGAATGACGTCGATATCTGTAAGTAGCTTGATATTCATCGACCTTCTGCCTCTTGATAATGGCTAAGAAGGAAACGTGCACTCCAACTCTACCACACAGCGATCCCGCGTCATGACCTGAGTACTTATCTAGGGCGATTACGCCACTTCATTACCGTGACGTCTCCTTTGACTTTGCTTGCTACGAATAAACAACTCGAAGATGCAAAGCGCACAGTTGACAAATACGACGACGCCATTCGTCAACGGCGAGTTCCGTATCTGGTACCTCGAACCGAAGCTGAGCAGTACTGGAGAGCAAAGCAAATAGTGCAAAGCTCAGTGCATCCAGACACGTGAGTGCGTTGAGCACTGACGCAACGAGGCCAGGACACCAGGCTGATACACTAGCCTCGTTCACTCTCGTCGCTTAGTGGAGAGACTATCCCCTTGCCATTCAGAATGGTGAATTCCGAAACGTGGCGAGGCTGAAGAGCTCACTCTCATGGAATAAAGCTAATCAACATCTTGCCAGTCTGCATTCGTGCCTACAAATTTAATTATTGTCGGAGGTGCGACATTACCTTACCCTTTTCGCCAAACGGAGAATCACTGACCGTCCTTTTACCTAAATAGGGATGCTGATGCCGAGCACCTCTCTCAAAACCATCATCTTCTGGCAATGGGCGAATCAGAGTCTGAACAGCTGTGTCAATGCCGCCAACGCGAACAAATCAGGCCCCCAGATGACTACAGGCGAAATCGCCGGGGCATATGCGGCGGCAACTTCGGCCGCAGTTGGCATCTCTGTCGGGTTGACTCAAGCCATCCCGCGCATGCGCAATGTCGCCCCAGGGACGCGGGCGATACTTGGTCGACTCGTGCCTTTTGTCGCTGTTGGCAGTGCCTCTGTGGTCAACGTCGGCGCGATGCGGTGGAGGGAAATGCTGCACGGTACCAAGGTGTACAGCAAGACCGATTCGGGTGAGCGGAAGGAAGTGGGAAACAGTGTCGTTGCAGGACAACGGGCCGTCGGCATGACAGCCGCATCGCGCATTTTCATCAATAGTGAGTGCCAGCGAAGTTTGTGGCATGTGTAGCGGGCAGGTTGATTGAACTTTTGCGCCAAAATCGGGCATGTGCTCTACAGTGCCCACCCTTGTTCTCCCGCCTCTTCTCTTGTCGTGGGCGCAGCGACGAAGGATCGTACCGACGGTGGGAATCGCACCCAGGATAGCAGAAGTCACGCTCATTGGCATATCTCTCCTCGCATTCTTACCTCCCGCTATCGCTGTCTTCCCGCAAGACGCGAGCATAGACGTCTCGAAGCTCGAACCTAGATTCCATAGCTTAAAAGATGGGGATGGCAAGCCTGTACATCAGCTAGAATACAATAAGGGTCTGTGAGCCCTTGGCTTGACGGGGAGATGCGCGTCTCCATGCTGACGCAAATTTGAGGTGACACGATTATGCAGTTAGCAGAATGCAGCTATCGTCTGATGCCCTGCGACCGAGGCGCTTGCCCTCGCCCTCTTCGGGATTGAGCTGAACAGATGGAAGGAGGTGGATGCAAGCACATCTGGATGAGTATGGCAGAACTGCCGAATGATAGTGAGAAGTGATCTCACCTCTGAGAATGGTCGCACGACCACGGGCACTACCGATGCCACGCCCCTTCATCGCATTCGGCCCGACTCGTTTGAACATCGGAGCTTGTTGCAGCATGTCTGGAACAACGATGAACCTTTGAATTGTGCACAGGCCACGGATGCATATATTGCTTTCAGCGACGGGAAGTTCGACAGGAATGGTTCGGGACAAAACTGACCTGATCATACTCCCTCGAATGTATACACTGTCCATCGGACTTTGCTTCCCGTCCCGAGCGGTTACGGTTACTTCCTTGAGCGAAACGTTCAAGTTGTCCTCGGCTGAGGAACCAAAAAAGGAACCGAATCAGCAGGCTGCTGATTGAGCCACAGTCAACCATCGAGCCCACCACTTACCCTCGAATAACTTTCCCCGGTAGGAAGACCCACCCTTGATCTCCACTGTGATCACATGGCCGAGTGCTTCGTGCAACAGCTTGACCGGAATCCCCAGCGAGCCCATGATAACCAGAATTGTACGAGAGCAATTCGGTCGAGCAGAGCTGAGCGGAGCCAAGACGCGCTGGTTGTGCTATTCGGGCTTCTGCTCCTGGTATTGACTCTCTTACGTGTGTAACCCGATCAGCTGAAGTTGTCCTTGGAAAGATCCACTCCGCAACCTTCGAACGAGTACGATATCGTGGATGGGCCGATGCACGGACAACACAAGCAGCAAGCATCAAGCTGGACGACGGACGACGGACGCGTATGCATGTGCGGCTTGAAGGGGGATGAGAAGAAAGAAAGGCGCGAACTCCAGAGAAGTAGGGTTAATGGCTTGTACTCCCCAGACCTTTCCAGAAGGTTCGTTCCAATTTTGGGTAACGTCAGATTTCAAGAACCCTGGCGGCAATTCTTCGCTTCACCTGCTCGTCCGCGTATATAGAACACTAAGGGCATCATATTCTCGGGGTACTCTACGTCCACTCCACCAATCGCCATACTCAAGTTTCACAGGTGCGCCATATCACAATGGCTTGCATCGGCATCGACGTCGGTAACTCGACATCCAAGATCGGCGCCGCGCGGTGAGTTCTCAATGCGAATGTCTTCGCACAGTAGTGAAGACTCACCTTTGCCTCGTTTACGTTTGCAACAGCCGATCGGGCATCGATGTTCTGTTGAACTCCGCTTCCAGCCGAGCGACGCCTTCGCTCATCTCTTTTGGCCAGAAGGCACGTGCACTGGGCGAAGCTGCGGCGACTGCACAGGTCAGCAACTTCAAGAACACTGTAGGCAGTCTCAAACGTCTGATCGGAAGGTCTCTGCAAGATGCGGATATCCAAGAGATTGAGAAAAAATACTTGGGCTGCGAACTGGTCGATGTGAATGGCGAAGTTGGCGCAAAGGTGTGTGTTACGTCAGTCAGATCGCTTACTTTGCCTCGTAGACTGATTATACTCATGGTTCATCATGCTCAGGTTAGGCTCGGGGGGGAGGAGCAGATCTTCTCGGCGACCCAGATGATGGGGATGTACCTCGGAAGCTTGCGGGACACGGCGTCAAGGGAGTCCGGCGGTGCGGTGGTGTCGGACGTTGTCATTTCCACACCCAGCTGGTTTACAGATATTCAGCGCAAAGCCATGCTCGAAGCCGCTGAGATTGCTGGTCTCAACACCTTGCGCTTGATCAACGATACTACCGCGACTGCCCTTGGGTACGGTATCACAAAGTCCGACTTGCCTGAAGCAGACGAACCTCGCCACGTCGTCTTCTGCGACATTGGCCACTCTTCATACCAGGTTGCGGTCGTCGCGTTCGTCAAAGGCCAGCTCAACGTTCTCGGCACTGCGCAGGACCGCCACTTTGGCGGCCGCGACTTTGACATGGCCCTGCTGCAGCACTTTGCCACCGAATTTAAGCAGAAGTACAAACTTGATATTCTATCAAATGCTAAAGCCACTTTCCGTCTCGCCACCGCCTGTGAACGCCTCAAGAAGGTCCTCTCTGCTAACGCTGTCGCTCCTATCAATGTCGAGAGCCTCATGAATGACGTTGACGCATCTGGACAGCTCAAAAGGGAGGAATTCGAGGAGCTCATTGCGCCGCTCCTCGATCGCGTCACTGCTCCGCTCGAGGCGGCGCTGTCGCAATCTGGCCTCACCAAGGATCAAATTCACTCCATTGAGATGGTCGGCGGCAGCTCTCGTGTCCCCGCCCTCAAGGAGCGCATTTCGAGCTTCTTCGGCAAGCCCCTTTCCTTCACATCCAATCAGGACGAAGCCGTCTGCAGGGGTTGCACACTCGCTTGCGCCTCTCTCTCTCCCGTCTTCAGGGTCAGGGAGTTCACTGTGCACGACACCACCCCCTACCCTATTAAGGTCACCTGGGAGCCTGCACCCGATGTGCCCGATGAGGAGACAGAGCTGGTGGTCTTCCAGCCTAACAACCCAATTCCTTCTACCAAGATTCTCACCTTCTACAGGAAGGAGCCTTTCTCGCTGGAAGCATTCTATGCACAGCCTGAACAGTTGCCGAAGGGAATCAAGCCATGGCTCGGGACTGTGCAAATCAAGGGTGTCACCCCAAGCCCGCAAGGAGATCACTCGATTGTCAAGGTCAAGGCAAGGCTCAACCTGCACGGAATTCTCAACGTCGAGAGTGCTTACGTGGTCGAAGAGGTGGAGAAGGATGTACCGGTGGCTTCCGACCCTGCTGCTATGGAGACGGACAAGGATGCGCCCCCCAAGACGGAGAAAAAGAAAGTTTTGCAACGCAAGAATGATCTCACGGTCATCTCTGCACTCAACGCCAAGGATCCTAGCATCATGCGTGACATGAAAGAGAAGGAGGGCCAGTTGTACGCGCAAGACAAGCTCGTCACTGACACCGAGGTAGGTCACAAACAAAAGGGTCATCACGTGCTTATCGTTCGCTGACGCCGAGGCTCTTTAACAGAATGCGAAAAATGCGCTCGAGGAGTACATTTACGACCAGCGCTCGAAACTTGACGACCGCCACAAGGCTTATGTGACTTCTGAGGAGAAGGATAAATTCCTTCAGGACCTCAATGCTGCTGAGGAGTGGCTGTACTCAGAGGAAGGCGAGGATGCGACTAAATCATCTTACTCTGAGAAGCTGTCAGCGCTGCAGAAACTCGGCAACCCGATCATTCACAGGTACGCGGAGAACGATGCGCGTCCCAAAGCTGCTGCACAGCTGCGCGAGGCTCTCAACACGTACATGTCTGCAGTCAACGGCGGGGAGGAGAAGTACAGCCACCTAACCGAGGAGGACAAGCAGAAGGTGATCGAGAAGTGCGCAACGGTCGAGAGTTGGCTCAGCAACAACCTGGCCAAGCAGGCCGAGCTGCCCAAGAACGTCAACCCGAAGATATCTTCTGCTGAGATCCTCAAGAACAAGGACGAAGTTCAATACGTCTGCGGGCCAATGTGAGTACACGCGCGGTGGCATAGGGTTTTATCAAAGCTGCCACTGACGAGCGGACTTGTGCGTTTTATCTTTGCTCGGCTGATGCTGCAGTGTCAACAAGCCGAAGCCGCGCGTGCCTCCGCAGACGAGCGGCACACAGACTCCTCAGAGCGAGCAGAAGGATGCGCCCAAGGAGGCCGATAAGGAGGACCAGGAGGCTGCTGCCAAAGCGGATGGCGAGGGACCGGGTCAGATGGATGTCGATTAGATGCGCAGCATACTGTGATCCAAGTGGCCGGTAGACAATGTTTCCTACCCATAGGGAGAAAGTACGAAATGTATCTGCAAAAATGAAACCCCAACCAGTCTGCGATGAGGCGAAGTGAAGCGATGAGTGTTGAAGAAAATGCTGAGTGTTGAGGCAGATGAGAGCCTCCTCTTGTTCCGCTGCCCTGGCGGCTGCTGCCTTCTCAGTCTCATCCAGCCAGCAGTTTGCGCGCAGCGCCGCGCGTTGCAGCCATCACAAAAGAGTGCTCTCACTCTCTGCAGCTGTGGAGTGTGTCTGCGATCTCTGCTATACGCCTGTCGCGTGTGGCCAACCAGTGCCAGCCGGCATCAGCAGAGAGACCCCCACCCACAGTGAGGCCATCCCAGGATCATCAGCGCATCAGCCGCAGACAGTCCTCGATCTGGTTATTGGGGGCACACAAGCTTCTCCATCCAACGTCATCCGCACACTGCAGTTAACTACAGCAACGCAGGCGGCATACGAGGTGCTACTGTGCTCTAGCTCGTGTATGTAGGCTTTGTCCCTGGACGTCACTGCCACGCTGCGCTGTAGACCGCGAGGCGGGGCCTTCTCCTCATCGGCAGGAGCGTAGAACCGCTTCGCGTTCGGCGTTGGTGCATCGCAGCTTTTCGCCGTCTCCGTTGGGGCTTGGGCGATCGGCTCATCATTTGGTTAGCCTCTTGCAGCCCACCGCGTTACCTCAACTTCCTCTGCATCTCTCTCCTCCTCCGAAGCCGTTGCCATCAGCTCGACAGCAACGTTTCGCCGGCAGGATGAACCAATTTCCCATCATGAATGGGCCACAGCACACCCTGCCGCCGTCATTGACCATGCCGCCACCTGAGCAGTCTGCTCATGGCTTCCCCGCCGCCCCGCCGGCAGCAGGGCCATCCGCGACCAATGCACCCATGGCGAACAACTTGGTTCCGCCGCCCAGCCACTCGATCGCCCCCAGCGTGAGCGGGCCGACCTCCCAAGTGGCGCTGGCGTATGCCAACGCGCAACTCGCCCAGTATGCGGCCGCGGGGGGGGCATTGCCTGCACATCTGGATGCTAACGCCCTGGCAGCTTTCGGGAATATTGGCGCTTCGGCACCGGGCAGCGGAGCATCCAGTCCAGGCGCGCCATATCGCTCCCTTCCACAGACCGGCTACTCGACGCCCGGCGGAGGCCTGCCGACGTTCGACAAGCCCATCCATACCAATGGACGCATAGCCGCGTCCGCGATCACGGGCAAGCGACTTAATTGGAGCGATATGATTTGTCAGACCATCGCCGAGAGTCCGGACGGGAGGTTGGTCATTCAGGATCTGTTCGAGAATATGTGCGCCAAATTTCCAGAGATTCGAGAATGGGCGTATGGAAAGGACTGGGAAGTGAGTGTGATCTTGGGGCCTCGGCCGCACGTACACATGTCGCTCACACAGAGATCTCTGGCTGCAGGCTCGCGTCAAAAACCGCATCAAGTCGACCCTTTCAATTAAGGGGAACCTTTTCATAAAAGTCCCGCGGCCCTCCTCGGCTGCAGGTAAGGGATCTTGGTGGACATTAAGCCAGGAGGCGCAAGAAGCGTGGAAGGCTGGGCGGGTTGCCTCCGTCGTCAAGAATCAAGGCTCACATGCGAACCATGCGAGGTCGCACTCAGGCGCTAGCACACATGCTGCAGCGACTGGAGGAGCTTCGAAAGATCACGGAGGATCAGCGCATGGCCCGCACAGCCATGCACACGGCGCCGCTGGTCACAATGTGGGCACTCAGAGTGCAGGACCCTCGAGTCGACATGGCAGTCCAGTTATCGGGCGAAGGTCCATTAGCGGACTCAACGGGCACAGCTTGTCGATGACCAATCTTCGAAATGCAATCCATGCTTCTGGGATCGGCCAACAACCGCAGGGGCTCACAATGATGACACCAGCGCAACAAGCAATCACCAGCTTCAGTATCAACCCCATGACAGCCGCCAGCATTCATTCGGACGGGTTTTCCAGCCCTTTTGCTGGAACGGGTACCATGACGCCAACTGCTGGCTTCTTGCTCGAATCCTTGAGCATGCAAGGGCTGGAAGGGAATCCACCTCTATCTGTCAATCCACCAGAGCGAGAGTTTGGGTCGGTGGACAGCGATCTGGCAGCGAGACGCATGCGAATGATGGAGAACAGGTGAGCGTGGATTTCGGGCGCATGTTCCTCCATGACTTTCTTGTGCCACAAGCTGATCAGTGCACACGCACCATGACGCGTCTTCAGTGTCAATGATGCCTTCCAAGCATTTTCTGCTGCAACTGCTGACCCCATCAATGGCCTGACTACGACCGCTCCTGGCGCGGGTCCGATACCTTGGCAGCCGGCGGGGCCGAGTGGATCATCCATCGATACGCAACCCTCTTCGCTGAGCCCTGAAGACGCCGCGGCATCTTCCTCTGCCGAGTCGGATCTCAGCAACCCACTTGAAGGGACAACGGCTGCGCTTCTGAATTCGCTCGGCGTCGAGGGTGCGAGCGGTGGCTTTTACGACAACTCTGATCTCAATTTCGGATCGAGCTTCCCAGCTTTTGGCGAATCGAGCGCAGCGATGGGCGGCGACGTGACGAACACCGCCAACTCGTTCTCGCCAATGGACTCGCAACCTTTCCAGGCGTATACGCCGGTCATGTCTTCTGCGGATGGCAATGGGCTGTACGCCGCCATCGGTCCGCCTGGGACCAATACCACGGACGGGCCCTTCTTTGCCACTGCTACTCAACAAGGACCGACTACCGGGAAGCTGAGTGGCGGCGGAGGTGGGGGTGAGGCTGGCAGCAATTCGGCGCCAGGAACGACAGGGCTGGAGTCGGCGCGACAAGACGAGCAGAAAGCCGCCCAGTCTTCCAATGCGCCTGGTTGAGGGCCCTGGGAGAGCTTCTGCGGGATTCACATCATCAAGCAAACGGCAACGGGCCTGTTCCAGCTTTTCAGAGCGACAAGTCTTCTTCTCCGAACTCATCTCTTTGGGAACGCTAGAGATGCCCACTCTCTATTAATGTATGCGAAGGAGGGCGTGTTGCACCCCTTCTTGCCTCTCGGACACAAGAGAGCAGACACAAGGGCCTTAGGAGTGCGTATGCGCGCACACGTCGACGCATCATGTCTGTACTTGTACATCTGTGCTCTTCTACATATCTTGCTTTTACAACTTGGCCCTGTGCTCATCAGCGCTGCACCAGCAAAACTAAAGAGCCGGGTGCGGCCTTGCACTGCAGTCCATATGCTCATGCACAGGCGATCTCGATTCTCGGCATCTCGGGCTCAGCAACATTTCATCGATCTCAGGCTGGTCGCGGCGGTGCGGACACTGCTGCGTGTTTTCGAGTGTGTCTGTCTCGCTTTTGTTCAGCAGGTCACACGACAGCGCAGAGCTCTTCAAGATGCAAAGCTTAAGGGGAGAGGAAACGTTCGTATGCCAGGAGTTGATCGTGTAACAGTCGAGAAGGAGAGATGATCGAGAGTACGTCGCGTCGCATACCAGAAAAAAGGGACAAGCTCGTTTGCGAATGTCGATTTTGTTGCGAGCATTGGTGTTCAACGTAGACCAATCCAGAGATGAAGAGCCACTCTGCGAAGGCAGGGGATTATGACTAGATTCATACGAGTCTGAGGAGCATTCAGGGCATAGACCATAGCCAACCATAAGTGCTAACAGGGTTGGATGTGTCGCGGCAGGGCTCAAGGCATGGTCACGTCACGTGTTCCCTTTCATCCTTCACAACGATAACCCCATCATTCTCTGCACCAAGCTTTTGCTGCCTTCGCACTTTGCAGCGGGCGCTGCGGCACGCGACAGGCTGTTTCTTTTCGGCCGGCGCTCCATCGGCCGCAGTGATGGACAGACAGCTCGGCGCCACGCAGACTATCAATCAGAATGTAGGGAGGGACGCGTCAGAGCACACATTATATTATCTATGGCGACACGAGAAGTAGAATCGAGACTTGCGAGTTCGCATAGACTCCAGATATATCTCCTCCGCAAAGTCCAGAAGAGAGACGCGACTGGACCTGAACTGAAGCAAGTTGGAACGCGATTGGACTCCCACAAGATGCGTAATCCGTCAGAAAGAGGCGAGAGATGCGCCCGCTCGTCTGCTCGTCGATTGAGCTACCTTCTTTCTTTCTTTTCTGTTCCTCACCCTTCTGTCCTTTTCGTTTTGCAGAAGAGGGAGGAGAGAAGGTGTGTGTGTTTCTGACTGCATTGTTGCTCTCCTGCGCCCTCCCATTGTCGTTCTGGCATGCATTGGGAAACAAGTCAAGGGGTCGGAGAGCTGCGGGCGAGCTGGGGCAACATGATGGCTTGTGAGATGAGTGCCTCCTTGGGCCGTTGGCCCTGAGGTATGCAGCGTCGATCACGCCAAACGCTGAGCGGAGTGCCAAGCGGAGGGAACACGGCAGTCGGCACCAGGCATTGTGTGGGTGTGTGTTTGCTGCTATTGAAGGCACAATGCGACTTCATGCCGCGTTCTCCAACAGTGTGTGGCCCAGTGCTGCAAGCAAGCACATGACGGCAGGGAGCTAAAAGGGGAGGAGAGACCTAAACACGAGCAAAAAGAAAGAAAGGAAGACGTGCAGGCAGGCAGAACTGTAGCGGAACCGTTCAGTGTTGTTTTCTTGTTTTTTGCACCAAGTGTATTCTGTTGTTTTGAACCCTTTATGGACACTGTTGTCATGCCTTGCGCGTCTCTCCCGCGTGTGGCTGTCTCGTGTCCCGTTTCTCCTTCCTTTTGAAATTTCTATTGTTGTGACTATCACGTCTTTAGAGCGCGTTGATGCCCCCTCCGCGGTCAATGTGCGTGTGTAGAGTCTAATAATCTAGGGTGAGGCTCCCAATAGTCCTCGCTTGTCTGTGCTGGGGAGAGATTCATTCCTATCTCGTTTCGGTTTGGTTTCCTTTTTCTTTCCCCTTCCTTCTCTTCGTCTCCATCCTTCACACCCTCCATTTCTTCTCTCCCCTGTCAACAAAGACTCGACGACCGCATCACGATCATCGTACTGCCCTAGACGCAGCGGTATACCACAAACGACCACCCCAGATATCCACCCTTTTTCCCATTTGATACCAAGCAAAGGTACGTTGCGCGCTCCCCTTATCTCATCTCAACATGCTCCCCTGATAAGGAGCGGAGCGTCCGTGGCGAGCCGCTCCGTCTTTCTTTGGGGCGAGCCCCAGTGTGCACCTTCATCTTCTCGAAGGCACAATCCATGCTGACCTTGCACCGTGGTACTCTTTCCCACCCACATCTTTCTGGAACAGATGTCTACCGCACCCGAGACCACTGTCCCTGCTCCCGTCGAGGCCCCAGCTGCTCCTGCTGTCGAGGCTCCGGTCCCTGCTGAGAGCACCCCCGTCGCCACTGAAGCCGCCACCCCCGCCGTCGAGGATGCCAAGTCTGCCGCTGTCGAGGAGCCGACCGCTCCCGTCGTCGAAGAGGCCCAGCCTGCCGTTGCCGAGGAGGCTGTTGCACCTGTCGTCGAGACCAAGTCCGAGGAGACCAATGCCGTGGAGGAGGCCGTCGCCGCTGAAGACAAGCCCGTCGAGGAAGCGAAGGTCGAGGAGAAGGCGCCCGTTACCCCCAAGAAGGAGAAGCGTCAGTCGTTCGTGAACAAGATCCTCGCCTCCTTCAACAAGTCGTACGTCTTCTACTTCTATGCATCACTGGTGTTGCCCATCCAACTGACATACTCTTGATATTCCGCGCAGTCCCAAGGAGAAGAAGACCATCAAGGAGGTTATTGAGGAGGTTAAGGCTGAGGTCCAGCCCGAGGAGACCGTCGCTGCTGCACCCGCCACTGAGGAGGCCAAGCCAGCTGAGGAAGTCAAGCCTGAGGAGGCCAAACCTGAGGTTGTTGCGGCGGAGGAGGAGTCTGCTACCGACGCTGCTGTCGCCGCTGAGCCAGAAGTCAAGGCTGAGGGTGTCAAGGTGCGCACTCTTGCAAAAAAGACATATAGGTCCACCTTCAACTAACGTATCCCGTTCTTCGTCTGCTCTCCCTCACAGATTGACGAGGCTGCCAAGAAGGAGGACAGCATCCCGAACAAGAAGGTCGGCCGCCGTTTGTCGCTCAAGGTCGGCCAGATCCGCCAGAATCTCTTCAAGACAGCCAAGAAGGCTGTCTCTGAGGCCCAGGAGCAACTGCAGAAGGCTGAGCAAGTCCTCGACAAGAAGGCTAAGGAGGGCGAGGCTGAGGCTGTCAACGAGAAGGCTGCTGCCCCCGTCACCGATACTCCAGCCGTCGTTGAGTTGCCCAAGACCGAGACTGAGTGAGTATGTCCCATTTTGCCTTTCCTGCTATGTCTTTTTCCTCAGCCTGGCCATGCAATTTTTTGACTGATCAAATGCATTGCCAAACAGGACCCCAGCCGCTGCCGCAACTCCAGCTGTGGCCGCCAACTAGATGCATCTTGTCGCCTACTCGACATGCATCTACGCTCGTTCGGTTCTAACATCCTAATTTCTGCACGTAACGACTCCGTACAAACAAACTTCAGGTACATCATCTCCTCATTGGATTCATCTTGTCGACATCACGAGTCACGACCTGTCGAGGATAGCCAAGCATGGCGGCAACCCATTTATACCCGCGCCGTCTGCTCTGCTCCCCCGGGATTTCTTGAATCACCCCTCTCGCATAGACTGTTCCCGCCCGTCATGTATGTTTTGTTTTCGATATCCTCTTCAATCGTATGACTTTACATGCTCCTTTGTCTGGGCCCTGGGATGTCATATGGCTTCGGTCGCTGCCGCCTGCAATGCCTTCTGAATCTCGCGCTGCGCCCTCTAGCAGACTGACTGTTGGACTCACTTACGTTGAGTATGGTTACGAACAAATCTTGCATGAAAGAGAGTTCAAAGAGAATCTACCCACTAGGGAGTAACCTGAGTTGCGCGACGATATGGTTTACATTTCCTTGTAGAGTTTTCGTCAGCGTCATTCAGAGGTCGCTGCCTCTATGCAAAGGGCCAGGAGCGTGCTGAAAGAGCAGCCGCAGGATGAGCCGCCGGCAGCGGCCGTAGCAGCATGATAACTTGACATGAGCACAAGCCAAGGGTACGCACGTGACGCTGCCCTTCAACGCTCGATTCCCCGCGCGATCGCACGCCGCGATGTCGCGAGTTCATCGACACGGCACAGCAGCGACGACACTGTCGGAGCGAGCATACGGGAGAAGATTGAGAAGAACCGGGTCGAGGAACTCAGAAGGCTGCGCAATATTGGGCAGCTCAGCACGACATATGACAATGTCATCATCAACGCCGGCCCGTCCGCTTCGGCGCGGGTGGGAACCATGTTCCTCGAACTATCACGCATCGGCGCAGCTCGCACCGAGGCTCGCAACA
The DNA here is from genome assembly GCF_000711695.1 of Tilletiaria anomala UBC 951. Classification (NCBI taxonomy): domain Eukaryota; kingdom Fungi; phylum Basidiomycota; class Exobasidiomycetes; order Georgefischeriales; family Tilletiariaceae; genus Tilletiaria; species Tilletiaria anomala. Next base: position 93,081 of record NW_013546972.1, on the reverse strand, counting down.
GAGCCAGTGCTCTCAAGGGACAGGTAGCGGGTCCGATCCCGCCGAACAGTTGGACAGGATCCTTTCTCGATGCATCGGGCCGAAATCAAAGCTCAAGGTCTGGTGCATCAGGCGGCAGCTCGCACGCCTCCTATGCCAGCTGTGAAGCCAGAGTCCGGTTGGCAGCATGTATTCGTCGAATCTATGATGCAGTGCCGGACCGAGAGGATGAGGGATTCGAGAGCATGTCCTTCGACCGTTCTCCTTTGTCGAACCCGGCCTCCCTGTCCGATTACTGCCTCCTCGCCATCATCTCTGCCGTTCGACGGCGAATGCACGCGGACATTGGTGAGGAGCTGTGGGAGTTGCTGCCTATGCTTCCATTGCATGTCAAGCATCGCATGATGGCGCTCTGCGGGCGCGTCTGCGGTGCAGCTCCTCTCAAGGCAGAGGAAGCGAGACAGCTTTGGCCACATGCTGTGGAAGATGCCGCAGCAGCCACACGCATCCCCAGACCCGTCGATGATTGGGAAGATGAAGACGAGGACGGCATCGCAGCAGATGCCATCGATGACAGCGACGACTCTGCGCATATCGCACCTCTGGCATCGCAGCCAAAGGTGGACCTCTCCTTCGCAGCTGTGACGGCCGCTCAACTGTCGCAGCTGCTGCTCGACAAGTCGTCAGGGCTCAATGTGCAGCTCAAAGTGTTATCCCTTGCCGGCCTGCAATTTGATGCGCAGGAGGACCAGGCCATCGAAGCGATTCTAGGGTCTCTTGTCAATCTGGAGACATTGTCACTGGCTGGATCTTCACACGAGCCGGGAGCCAGAAGCGCCCGGCTTCTCGAAAGCGATCTTGCGTTGTGGCTCGCAGCTCTTAGCCGAACACTTCCCAAGGTGCGAGTGCTCGACCTGAGCTGCTGCTCTTGGGTCACACATGGGCTTGTGCAAGAAATTGCAGACAACCGGTCCTTGTTCCCGCACATGCGTCTGTTGGGGTTGGCTAGCACCGGATTCCGTTCAAGCGATTCCATCATCCGTCGCAAGTTGTACGCACGGCACATCAATGTTGTTTTGTAGCATCAAATTTAGCCAATGCCGGCCAATGAGCCCCTGTACCCATTACACGTGCCACCAGCGGCCTCCACAGATACATCGGGCATGCAAACGAGCAGCTGTCTTGCCTCCACATAGCATGCACTTGACGATTTGCGATTTCCCCGCCAGCTTATCATGTGTGAGAATGTCGTGCTCAGCTTCCGTGATCGGACGCGCTTCCACCTCCCAGTCCAACTCATCACCGGCTAGCAAAAGGGTCATGGGGTCTGTGATGGAGGAGCTGGAATCCGTGAGCAAAGCAGCAAGCGCCTTCATGTGCTTGTCTGACTCTGACGAGTCGAAGCTGTTCAGGATGTCCATGTGCTCGTCTCTAGTGGTGTTTTGCGTGCGGAACTTGCGCAAGCTTTCGACAGCAGATGCCAAGTCGATGCCCATGCGCATCTTCCGGAGGTTTGCAGCCTCCCTTGCGATGGATATTTCGTCTGACTTGACCTGCGATGGTCTGCCCATTGCGTTTGCGCCGATGTCTGCAGACCTGGCCGAAATGTCGCCGTTACATGCATCTGCTTCCGCCAGCCACGCGTGGAAAGCGGTTACGTGTAACAACAAGCGGATCCAGACCTCGCACCCAATGCGGCTGCTGAGAACATCCATGAGTGCGTTGCTTCCTGCAGCAGCATTGACAGGCTTTGCCGGTGGTAGGCTGTCACTGTGCGTCAGAACCACTCTGTACAGGGCCTGCAGCTGGTCGAGGACCCAGTCCGATGATGCCAGCAGCACCCATGTATGGTCCACTGCGTATTGCTGCGTCGACTTGGACGATTCGCTTCCTGTGGGCGATGCCATCGCCTGACTGCGATTAAAGAGCCTGAGAACGTTCAGGGACTCAAGCAACAGTCCGGTGCGCGCCGACGAGGGAGTAGCACCCTCTGGAACTTGAGCGGCATCTGCTTGAAGTACCTTGTGGAGAGGGTTGAGGGCAGCGAGACGGCGTTCGAACGAGTGTAGCTGTTCACCAACCAGTGCCGTACCACCTTCACGACACTGCTGGAGGATTTGAAGGACCATCTTGCCGGTTTCAGCCAGCGCAGCAAGATGAAAGAATGTCGGCGAAAATGCCGGCAAGCAGCCGCTCGCGATAATCGGATCCGCCACAACACCGATTTCAGCAGCTGCAGCATCCCAGGTTCTAAGGGTATGCACGTATTCAAACGAGCTACTGGGTGTGGCGGTGGCGCTGCAGAGCACCATGTCGCGAGCGGTGGTGTATCGTTGGGAAGGCGGGAAGAACTCGACAGTGCCAAAATCGACAAGGCGATCCGCAGTAGCTCGGAAGTGCCATTCGTGCTGACTGCGACCGAAAGCCTGCTTTTCAGAGGCAGGCGTCTTGTCGAACTGTCGGAAAGCTTGAGAAAGCAGTTCCTGAGGATCCTCCGCACCCACTTGCCACGTACGCAAACGTGTTTGTAACTTTTCATTGGCATTGCGCTTGGCAATGTCATCTCCACCTTCCGCCCCATCGATAGCATCACCAGCGCGACTCGCTCTTTTGGTGCAAGCAAGCGTAGCGCACAAAACCAGGCCGGTCGACGATTGCGGAGGGGCATCTGCGCTGCCAGGCTTGACGTCAGGCCGGATGTGGCAGAATTGCACGTCGTGTAGCTGCATTGCAAGCACAGACGGCGGTGTCGCCTTCTCTCCTTGGGCATCGTCGGCGCCTTCCAAGCCAAAATTGGGAAGAGGCCAGATAGGCTCGAGCAATCGTGTCGTCATGCGATCGACCATGCCGCGCCAATCGATGCGGATCTCGGTGACGAGAATTGCATCTTTCCAGCTATCGTGTCCTACACCTGTCGCTACGTGGATGCCGTTGTTAGAGAAAGGCGCAAGACCCGTCTGGGCAGCGGGCGAGGGATCGAGGAGCCCCATAGCAGGTGTTGCGGCCGCTGAGGCCGCCGCCATCTTGGGATGAGCTGCAGCGCCGATGCCGAGCCCGCCAAAGCGTGCCGAGGCAGGCGAGGGACTCTGAGTGAGCGGCAACACTCCACCCGCATGAGGAGTGAATCCAAGGCCGCCAAGGCCGATGGTAGGTGTGGCAGCGATGTTTTGCGGCGAGGAGCCAATCGCCGTCATGGCAGTCAGGATGCCGAGGGAGTCAGCCGTGGCCTGGTAACTGGTGCTGTGAGCCATGGAAGTGCCGACGGCGGCAAGCGTGACGGGACTGTGGCTGGCGGCGCCCATGCTACCTTCCAAGGCTGCCAGCACAGGCGTTGGTGTTGGTATTGCAGACGCTGTTCCTCCGCCCGCTGCTGAGCTGGAGCCAATGCCGGCCGTGCCGTTGAGGAGCGGGGTACTTCCTGCGCTGAGACCAGGATACAGGGCAGGTGAAGCGGCAGATAGTCCGGCAAGGGGTGTCCCGCTGCCAGGGGGCAAGCCGTTCGTTTGCGCTGGAGCAGAGTGAGCTTGGTTTTGCATTTGCATCTGCGGAGCGCTCCTTCCATCGAAATGCGAAGCGATCCTTTTAGAACATGTCGCAACGAGCAGGGTATCGCTATCCGCAACGAGCCCGATGCTCGCGTGCGTCACGTGTCTCGTGGCGACGCGTGGCGTCGCAGATGTGTACGAGCGGCGCTTGCTGCCTTCCGGAGGCGGCTGCTGCTGCAATGGTAATTGCGAAGGGAGCGTGGCGCTGCCATTCGCAGTACTCGCGATAGCGTTGGTGCTTCCATTAGTGTGAGGAGCCGCGTTGACGTTGGCAGCAGATGACACCGCTGCGCTACCGACAGAAGAAGCGGATGAAGTTCTCACAGCAGGTGCCATACAGGTCCCGAAGAGATCGACTTCCAAGACACTGAAGAGAGATTGCAGTCGAACTGGAGCCGCTATCAAGCCGGTCGGGTCGAGTGCAACTGAACTAAAACCCCCCGACTGAAATTGCGATTGCGACTGCGTAAGGCCATGCAGCGACGGGCGGCGATGGAAAGAGTAGGCGCGACCACTACTTCCGATGAGGATAAATGCTTGTTCCTCGCTTGTAGTAGTAGCCGCTGCTCGCGGCGCGTGCGCAGATGAAAGGAAAATGGAGGAAGAGGCCGAGTGGGACGACGGGGGGACGGTCACCTGCCGAGATGGGAACTGGGGGCCACGCGCTACTGTTCTACTGCGCCGTTGCTCGCCGGCGCTGCCGCCGGTGTAATCCGAAGCGAGCTTGTGGGTGCGTGAGTCGGTCAGGAAGAAGCACGCGCGCGAGGCCCAAGAGATAATGGATCGTATTCGGGTCAATGCCTGGCTCAATGCTTTCGTAGGCAATGAGGAAATTGCGTGCGCAAAATGCTTACCTGCCGACCGAAGCCAAGCCAACAAATTTCCACAGGCTCATCCGGTAGCTGATCAAGGTCCTCTCTTTCGTGCAACAGGCTCGCCAGTGCGAACTGCTGTTGCTGCAGGACGCCGAAGCCTGCACTGAGGCCGGCAGCGCCGGCGCCGGCGCTGAGAGCTCCGACGTTGCAGATGAACTGCTGGCCCAGTTTCCAGTCGTTTAGTGCTCGTGTTGGAGCCTGTGTCCAGATGCAGAGTCGCCCGAGCCCCCATACCGGCTCGGCGGAGTCGTCCGCAGTCGAGCTGCCGTGTGCGGGTGGAAAGTAGGCGACCAGCGTCGTTCCGGATGGACTAAAGCTGACCAACTTTGGCTTGCCGAGATGAGCAGGGTGGAAAAGTTGTGAGCCTGGGTCGTCATTCAATGGTTGTTGTTGGGGCTGTGGGCATAGCAGCAGTTGCTGTTGTTGCTGCTGTTGCTGTTGCTGTTGCTGCTGCTGATCATGCTGTTGTGGCTGATGCTGTCTAGATGTGAGGCAAGGTGGGAAGAGGCGATGAGCGTAGCGAGGGTGTCTATGTGTAGGCGCTGGGCCTTTTTGCTGGCACTCTCCGTCGATTTTCGCGTCTGTCCCTGTACCGTCTTGCTGATCTGTCGCCTTGGCCGATGGGCTTGTTTTTTCAGGCAGGTAAACGCAAAGGGAAACACAAGCGCCAACGGGTCGTGGCTGGTTCAGCAGACCAAGGTGGCCGGCTGCACTGCTGCCCTTGACAGTCACTTTGGGCGGACTGGCCCAATCGGCAAACGCGATGAGATCTTGCGCGGACCAGTCAATAAGATGCTTCCGACGAAGTGAATGCTGCAAAGTTCTTTTTGCGAGCCGTCCATCCTGGTGCTGCACTTTGGCGGCAGCGATCGTGTGAGTGTCTGTGTCCTTGATCTGATCCTGCAGCTGCCGAGCTTGGCGGATCCAGCCGCGCAGATTGTCGCGTGCCTCCAAGACCGCTGGGTCTTGCGCCTGCGCTAGACGAGACGACGCGGCGTCATTCGATGTTCCCGTCTGAGTGAATGCGGCTGTGGATGACGGACTAGGAGCAGTGGCAAAGTGTGCTTGCTTGAACGGCGGCTGCCCCGATGCCAGCTGTGAGGCTGCTGTCGCATCCACGCTGGAGCGCTTGCGCTTAGTCGCCATGGTGGGTGGGTAGGGGTGCCTGTTTCCCGGCGCGTGCAATCAGGCCTACAAAGTCCACCGGCGCTGCGCTTCCCGAGACGACCGTTGGAAGCGCAGTGGGTCGTTCGCTGGTCGAAGGAGAGGGACTCTGAGTCTGTATGGGGCGGGTCTGCTTCGGAGTGTGTTATGCGAAAACGTGCTGCCTCGGACCAACCCTCTCTAACCGTGTAGGATGATGGCGATGTTATCTTCTTCTCATCATCGGAGAGTCATACCTACTAGTGCCCAACCCTAAGTCGGGTGCAGGGGGAAGCAGCTGCCGTGCGCTGTTAACCGCTGTTAAACGCCGAGTGGGCAGAGCAGCCACCGAAAAAGGCCAACAGTCAAGTGCGCCACAACATCGTCAGTCGTATTCTTAAATACCGGCACCGTGCTCCTCTATCCGTTGATCCTTCCATCAATCCATCCATCGCCGACCGTGCTGCAACGAACAGACGTCGCACCGGAACAACCAGCGCACACACCATGATCGCTCCAATCGGAGCACTGCGCACCCCGGGCGCCCGCGCCGGCTCTGCCATTCGTCTGACCTGCTGGCGCACGGCTCAACGAGGCGGCTTGCACACCTCGCCACGCGCGCTGCTGGCGCGACCCGCGCAGGCCTCTTCCTCATCATCGCCGTCGCTTGGCGGAGCATCGCTTCTGCAAGCCAGGGACATCGAGAGCAAGTGGGCCGGCACGAGCACATCCGGCGGCACCACCAAGAACTACATCAACGGCCACTTTGTCGACTCCACCACGGACCGCTGGGTGGACGTCCACGACCCCGCCACGCAGACCGTACTCTCCCGTGTGCCAGAGACGACCCCGGAAGAGTTCGATGCAGCCGTGGCAAATGCACAGGCCGCCTTCCCCGAGTGGCGCGCCGCCTCCCTGCTGACGCGGCAGCAGGTCATGTTCCGCCTGCAGGCCCTCATCCGCGACCACATGGACGACATTGCCGCTGCCATCACTCTCGAGCAGGGCAAGACGTTCGCCGACGCCAAGGGTGATGTCCTGCGCGGCTTGCAGGTCGTTGAGGTCGCCTGCGGTATCACCTCCACCGCCCTCGAGGACAAGCTCGAGGTGTCCAGGGACATGGACACGTATGCGCGCCGCGAGCCGCTGGGCGTCACCGCCGCCATCTGCCCGTTTAACTTCCCCGCCATGATCCCGCTGTGGTCGATCCCTATGGCGACGGTGACGGGAAACACGCTCGTGCTGAAGCCGTCGGAGCGCGTTCCCGGTGCGTCAATGATCATCACCGAGCTAGCAGAGCGCGCAGGCATGCCCAAGGGGGTCCTCAATGTCGTCAACGGCACCGTCGAAACGGTCAACGCGATCTGCGACGACCCGCGCATCAAGGCGATTAGCTTCGTCGGCTCCGACCGCGCCGGCGCGCACATCTACCACCGCGGCACTGCGAACGGCAAGCGCGTCCAGGCGAACCTCGGCGCCAAGAATCACGCGGTCATCATGCCCGACGCCAACAAGAACTTTGCGCTGAACAGCGTCGCAGGTGCCGCGTTCGGTGCAGCGGGCCAGCGGTGCATGGCGCTGAGCGTGCTCGTCGCCGTGGGCGATAGCGCAGACTGGATCCCCGAGCTGGTCGAGCGCGCCAAGCAGCTTAAGATCAGCCAGGGCTTCGACGACGGCGCCGACCTCGGTCCGCTCATCTCGCCGCAGGCCCGCGAGCGGGTCATCGCGCTGACAAGATCCGTCGAGCGCGAAGGTGGCAGGATCCTACTCGACGGCACCGACTTCAAGCACCCGAAGTTCCCCGACGGCAACTTTGTTGGGCCTAGCATCGTCGAGGCCGGGCCGGGTATGCAGGCGTACGACCTCGAGATCTTTGGCCCCACGCTCGTCATCGTCCGGGTCAAGACGCTGGACGAGGCCATCTCCTTGATCAACCGCAATAAATATGGTGAGTGCTAAAGCAAACAACCCTTCGAATTTTCTCCCATGCACAGTTGCTGAAAACTCATTCGGGGATGCTGTCCCTTTTCCCTTCTCCTCGCAGGCAATGGGACAGCAATCTTCACGGCAAACGGCGCGACGGCGCGCAAGTTTGAGAAGGACATCAACGCCGGACAAGTGGGCATCAACGTGCCCGTGCCCGTGCCGCTGCCCATGTTCGCCTGGTCCGGCAACAAGGGCTCCGTGCTCGGCGACATTGGCTTCTACGGCAAGAGCGCCATCAACTTCTACACCAGCTTCAAAACCGTCACGTCCATGTGGCGCAGCGCCGATGCGCAGCTCAGCGAGAAGGCATCCGTCAACATGCCGACCATGTCGTGAGGTTTCCTGCTGCTTGCAGCCACGGCCACTGTCGCACCATTTGCAAAGAGAAAGGCGCCCTGAGCCTTTGAGCCTCTGCATCAGCTCCACTTTTCCATGTCGACACACACCTAGCTCCGAATGCCGCTCACTGTACTCTACAAAATACAGATTTCCCGGGAAACGTGTAGACGTGGTGCCAAAGCGGGCGCGACATGCCAGCAGGCTCAATCTGTCTTGACGCGCTTCGCGTCACTGTTAGCCTCTGCTGCTGGTTCTGTTGCTGTGGACGTTGCGTTTGCCACGACTGTGTCCTCCAATTTGCGCTTGCCATTGCCGTCCTCTGCGCCAGGGATGGGCCTCTTCTTCTTGACCATGCCGCTGAGGTCGTTGACCGGCTTGCCCGCCAGATCAGCAGACGCGCCAGGGAAGCCGGAGAAAGCGCCCGTGTTGGTACTAGCGCCGAGGAATGCGTCGTTGATGGCTTTTTCCAAGGCCGCTCTATTCAGGCCGCCGGGCAGGCCGATCGCGCTTGCGGCAGCTGAAGACGAGGCATCGCCAGCGGCAGCGCTGTGCTGCTCGTACTCTTCCAGCTTGACGCTCAGCTCTTCGATCATCTCCTGCACGTCCTTTGTCTCGAGTGCGACTTGCGCCGCGTCCATGTCGGCGACATCGTCTTTTTCGAGCAGTTTCCCCTCATCATTGTCCTCCTTGCCTTTCCCCTTGCCGTTGCTTTTGCTCTCCACGGCCGCTGGCGCCGCGCCGTTCGTTGCGGCGATCCCCTCGCCTTTGCTCAGCACCTGCTCCCTCTCCTTCAGGGCGTTCAAGCGGCCCTTGAGTGTTGTGCTGGCAGCTGTGACGTACTGGAGCGCGCGCGGTCGCTGTGCCAAATCCGGATGGAATTCGAGCGCGAGGCCCAGACGCAGCTGTGCATCGGCCAGGCGGCGCGAGTGTGCGCGCAAGAGGGGCGAGAGGATGTTAAGAGACTGCTCGTAGTCAGTCGACGCCTGCTGGAAGTTCTCCGTCTCGAGGCCGACGTCGCCGAGATCGTTGTAGACTTCTGCTAACTGTGCTTTGATCTGTAGTGCTGGAATTTGCTCCCCCTCGTACGTCGTCAGGGAGGGCGACGCGCCGTCGGCATCGAGACGCTTTTCGTAGATCACGCGCGCGAGATCGAGGACGGTGAACGCAAGACCAAAGTCGTCCTCGTCTTCATCGTCATCTTCGGCTTGTTGTTCTTGCCCGTCGTCCTCCACCTCCTCCATCTCCTCCTCTGCATCACCGCCAAAACTGAAGCGAGGATCGTTGGCTTTGCTGGTGGAAGTCGACGACGGACTTTCCCCTGCTGCTAAAGGTGTGGCCTGGGCTGCTGCACCTCCCGTGGGATCCGTCCCACCGCTGCCTAACGCGCCAGAGTTGGCAACTGCCAACCCAAGCATGGCTTTTCCGTAGCGATGCAGGATGGGCGCGAGTATGGGCGCATCTTGCGCATGCTTCTCTTCTCCTTCGCCTTCGCGATCCTGCAGCGCTTCGAGCACCCGAGCGAGCTTGTCTGCAGCGGGAGAGTATTGCTTGAGCGCAAGCTCACGCTTGGCCTCGTCGTACAGCCGACGTGTTGAGCTCGAGCTCAGTGTCGGAGGGGTTTCGATTCCGCCATTTGCCTTGTGCTGCGCCCCGCCTGGAGCAGGGGCTTGCGGTGCTGCAGCTGTCGCTGCGTCTTCGCTGGACATAGTGATTGATCGCGCTGGTGTTGCTGTTCTGGAGCTCGACTTCCTGGAGGTGAGAACGGATGCAAGCGGGGTGCTTTGACGAGGCAAGTCTTTGACACAGAGAGATACGCAGGCTGGCAGTCCAGATGGCAAGAAGCTCTAACAGGAGGTGGACGCAGCTGATATTTCTACTACTATAGAGGTCCAAGGAGAGCGAGCGAGACGATTGAACGAACTTGACGCGACGCGTTCCCTCCTTTCTCTCACCACACTCGTCTCGCCGGTCGCGGCCACGGCCATTGGAACCACTAACCTCACCTTCTACGCACCCACACAACTCGACAGCCAGCTCTCTCACCCTCACACACATCCCTACATGTGGTCTCACTCAACGCATCGACTCGCTGTTTCCATCCTTTCAGAGGAGACACGTTACACGCCTCGTTGCCTTGAATCTATGTATATATAAGGGTACAGATGGCATTCTGGCCAGCAACCGTGGATGCAATTTGCTGAAATTGGCTAGTAGATCTTTGTACGCAGGCAAGCGCAGGCAACAAAGGAAGCGTCAGTCACAGGTTGGGCACCCAAGAGCGGAAGATGGAGAGGAGGAGAGACACACCTCATCGAAAGGCCTCGTGTCGTTAAAGCAGCTTTGCCAGACATCGTCGACCACCTGCTCGGCCATCGCCCGGTCCTTGCAGACGGGGTTCGCCATGACGGAGAGCACCGCTCGTCTTCGTGCGCATATCTGTCGTCAAAGGCCGGTACAAATAAGAAGAGGGATGAATAAGCTGTGATTCACCAGCAGAGGTAGGAAAGAATAAGGAAGTCGCGCACCTGATGCTGCTTGGTGAAACCAAAGTTACGCCTGCGCCACTCGCGGCTCATGTTGCAATCGCCGCTCAAGCTAGCGGCACGGATCTCGCTGCAAGCATGATGCCGTAGATCGTCCCAACGCACGTGGAAACGGCAGTGGTCCCACCAGTGGATCATCTCGTGCGCCAGCGTGTCCTCCATGTGCGTCTTGCTCATCATGCGATTGCTGCAGAGTAGGATGCCCGAATCGGCCGCCGGCGACCCCGGCGGCGCAGGCGAGAAGCCTCCGGCGATGTCCGGTGGACAGGCTGCGATGAGGATACGCACTTGTGTACCGCTAGCTGTTGGCGAGGAAGAGGCAGACTCGGTGGCAAGTGGGTCGCAGGACACGATGGAAAGGTGTTTGGCCATGAAGCGGACCATTGGACCTTAGACGGCAAGACAAAATGTTGAAGACTTCAGACAGGCTCGCATACCACCTTTCTGTCGCTTCTAATGCTCACTTGTCCGGAACAGTTCATCCTTCCAGCCCTCGCATCGTTCCCGCGCGACTTGTTCATCTGCTGTCTCGGGATGGTCTACCCAAGCGCTGCCGTTCGCTTGCTCCTGTTGCTGCTGCTGTTGCTGTTGCTGTGAATGTTCCGTCTTAGAGAGGATGGGATGGCGGAGACCATTGCTAGAGCCAGCCGCCTGCTGCGGCAGCGCACGGCTACTCCCTGCTGTCCCTAGCGCATGGAAACAGGCTTGTCGCCAAGCTTCGAACGAGGACGATGCGGTGCTGGAGCGAGACCGGAACGACGAAGGGCGCTGCTGCTCCAACATACTCGAGGACGGGGAAGGCAGGGTTTATGATCACGCATAAATCAGGCGTGAGCTCCAGAGCGATCCCATCATCGCGACGTCTTGTAGTGTGACCACGAGGCTTCATCAAAACGTCGACGCATTCTCCATTGACCAGTCGCCAACATTCATGCAATTCATCGCTTCTGAATCTGAGATCTGCCGAGTCCTTTTCACCGAGTTACTTCCCTTTGACAGGATTTAGGGTTAGACCGATTCGGGTTATATGCAACGTAATAGGGTTGGGTCGAAAAACGTGTCTCGCCCCCGCGCGAACGCGTCTCAGTGCAGACAACGCACATTGTACTGGAAGCAGCATTCGAAACACAAGCTCGCTTTGCTCCCCACCGTGACGCGGTTGAACAAACAGGCAGAAGCAAACCAGGCGTCAGTGGAGCCCAGCACAGACCGGCCCAACTCATCCCAGCGGCAAGGGCCGTCGATTCGTCAAAATGCCATCGAAGGATAAGCGCAGCGTGCTCGCAAAGCCGGCATCCTTCAAGCCGTCGATGCTCAACACGTCCAAGCGTACCAACTCCACCTCCTCCAGCGCAGCAGCCTCCTCCTTCTCTTCTTCTTCTTCTTCCAACATCGAGCGCAGGGTAAAACCTGCAGAATCTTCTGCTGCTAAGCCTCCGTCCAAGGCCCCAGCCAAGAACGGGTCATCACGCAAACCTGCTCCCATAGCTACTCCTCCTTCGAAGGGCGTAACGAACACGTCGAAGGTCAAGGCGAGCGCTAGCACAAGGGCCGTAGCGAAAGACAAGGGGAAGGGAAAGGCGCGGTACATTGAAGATGAAGCATCTTCGGCGGACGAAGAAGAAGATGAAAACGAAGAAGAAGAAGACATCAGCGACCTATCTGTCGTCGAGGACGCCGATTCGGGGGAAAGCGATGAACCGGACGACGCAGACCTGTATTCGTCCGATGACGATGACTTTGGTGCTGATGCCAGCAGCAGCATATACGGCGATACAAAGGGCGCGAGGGGCAGGAAGCGCGGCAAGAAATCCATGCCGAGCGAAACGCAGCAGCTCAAGAAATGGCGCAAGCTCAGCGCTGAGGAACGCGAGGCCGTCATGAGCGAAGGTGGCATCGTGTGGAGGGAAGCTCGGTGCGTGGCGTCTTCTTGGCTTGTACATGGTCGAGGAGATGTGCTGACCACTTTTGTTCCTTGATCACATAAAAAACACAGCGCCCTCATCTCCGGCCTGCCAAAAGCAGCACAGCAGCTCATCTCTGCGGCGCTCTTCAAAGCGCTCGCTCGTACGGACGGGCTCCTTGACAAGGCGCTTTTCCCACGCGAGCCGCGCATGCCAACCATCGCCGGCACTGGCGCCGGCGGGCGCACACGCGGCAGCGTCACGTCCACCGACGCAGGCGGAGAGGTGCAGAGTAGCATGATCAGCTGGCGCGTCGAGGAGCTTGGCGAGTTGAACAACGGTGGTTTGGGCGGCGACGACCGGGGCGACAATGAGCCGAGCGGCGCTGGCTTTGGCGGAGACATCGTGAGTGTTTTCCTACGCCACGGTCTAAGCTCCGTAAGCCTGACGTTGGACTTTTCCTTTTCCCATTCTTCAGGCGGATCTCGAAGCGATGCTTCTGCCCGAGGCAGAGCAGCAAGTCGAGCTGAGCAGGGCGCTGGAAGAGCAAGACGCAGCACTCAGCAAGAGTCGCGCCCGCTTGGCGCGCATTCGCCGCGAGGCTGCCGCAGCCGCTCCGTCGTCCACAACTGCTAACCATGCTGGAGCGCACGCAGCTGAGGACGCGCGTGCTAATATTAGCAAGGTGCGCTCCCGCTCCACTGTTTGCGCACGGACACTGAAAAGTGCAGGCTCTTGTTGTCGATTCCGGCTGATGCTCTATCCTCTTTCTCCTGTAGCTCTCGCAAATCTTCAAAGCAGCGCATCACATATCAGCACAGGCGGAGAACGATGCGAGGGCAGACGCGTGACGTGGGCAAAGCAACGTTTGCGAGCGAGCGAGCGAGCGAGCGCGCGACGCAAGGCATATCATGTAAAGCGAAGCTGTTGTAACAACATCAAAGTGACCGATTCCCCCCAGAATAGACAAAATGTCGAATAGTACGGCAAACCTTCAGCTCCAAAGCCTTGCCGCATTCTTGAGCTTGTCGAAGAAAGCGAGGCTCTCAGCTGCGACCTGTCAGTTGCACCCATGCGGCAGAGAAGATCGTCCTTGTTAGTCCTATCCATGACCAACACTACTAGTTGAGATTGTTTGACCCCTCAACGCACCTGAGCCTTCTGCGCCTGGTCGGCCGTCTCTTTCCGTATGCGTGCGATCTCCTCTTCGTTCCTTAGCACACCTTGCCGTGTCTCAAACACCTCCTTCCTGAGACGCTTCTTGCGGCTGCGTGCCCTATCCAGCTGCGCGATGAGCTCCCGTCGCTCGCTCGCCTTGATGCTGAGGCCCTCGAACAGCGTGCGCACGATCGAGCGCAGCTCCTTCAGCGTCGACGCCGCGAGCGACGACGCTTGCGCCAGGCTCGCCGCTTTCAGTTCCGCGTCGACGATCGACCAGATCACGTCTGCGTCAGTCAGCTTGTCCGCAGATGCAGAACCTCTCCGACGCCGCAACTTCCCTGGCGCGGTTGTTGCTGCTGGACTAGTGTCGTCACCATCGCCACGCATGTCGTCCTCTTCGTCCGCTTGAAGCGACAGTCGGATCGCACGTCGTAGGCGCTTGCGCATCATCTTGGCCATGAGCCCGTTCGTGCGCCTCGCATCCTTCGTCACACGGTTGCCGATGATAACATCCTCCTGCAGCGTCATGTCTGGCACTGCATTATCGCTACCTTCATCGCCATCGTCGAACTCGACTTGGTACTCGGGGCCGCTGTCATCATCGTCGCCATTCTCACCGCTGCGATCAACGTTGCGGACACTAGCCCGCTTGCGCTTTCGACCGCGAGCGGTAATCGCAGCCGCTGCTTTCTTTGCCCGAGTTCGCTCCTCCTCCATCCTCTTTGCGAGCTCTCGCTGCCGCCGCGCCTTCTTTTTTTCTTCCTCTTTCCCTTTCTCCCGCATCCTCTCCTTTGCCTTCTCCTTCTCTTGAGCCCTCGCTGTAGATGCGCTCATGGACGAGCGCTGTGGCGGTGGATCAGGCTGCCGCCCAGTCTGCTTCCGCCGTTCTTCGCTCCTCCGCGCGGCCGCCGTGATGGGCGAGTCGTACTGCAGCAGCGCAGTCTGCTTGAGCGTTCTGCCGCTGCGCGTGTGGCCGGCCGACGAGGCAGTCGACGCCGAACGATCGTATCTGGCCGGCGGCGCGCGCTGGAACGAAACGCTCTTCTCGCCTGTGCGCGAGAGATCCATGCTGGCGTCCAGATAATCCTCAGGGGTCTCATCTTCGAAGCGCTCCGCCTCTGCGTCGTCGGCGTCCTCCTCCATATTCTCATCGTCTTCGATCGCACGCCTCTTCCCGGAGGCGGTACGAATATACCGGTTGCCGCCTCCTTTGATAGGCGTCGTAGCGGCACCAACGGATGCGCGACCGCCCTTCATCGCTGATCTTGGAGGCTGTTGTTGTGACTGCGATGCGCCTTGTGATCCTGCACGCCCCAAGACAATCCTCCTCGGGCTACCGCTCGCGGCGCTCGGCACGGGGCCAGCTGTACTTCCGCTGAATGCGTACGCATCATGCTGCCCAGATTCACCGGACCCTTTCGCATTGGCGCTTACGCCGGAAGGGTTCGTTGCCGCTTTGAATGGGAGGCTAGGGATCTGGAAGCGGAAGTTTTGCGAAGACTGCGTGACGGTGGATGTGCTGCAGTCAAAATGAGCAAGGCCAACATTAAGCGAAAGGCTCCATATACCAGCCGTCTTGGATATATTTTGCGTACTGACCCTGTACCTCGCATCCGCTCCTGTCTGCGCTGCTGGAAGCTATGCGCTGCTGGAGGCACCCCTGAAGTGCCGGTCGGTTTGGGCGGCATTTTGTACGGGTTATGCCTCAGGCAATTGCCGCTCGCTCAGGGCCAAGCGCCGCGGACAGCCCTCTTTCAGTGCCCCACGGGAATCGATATGGGGGGGTCCAGGTGGACGTGGCAATGGAGATGAGCGATGCCTGGAGACAGTCGGACGAAGTTGCCAAAGATGTCATTGTGCCAGACGTGAGAGGCGCGTCGGTGAGCTCCCAACTAATGTTTGGACGCGTCTTTCCAGGAAGAGAAGCGCCGCGGCGTGTCATGGTCACGTGACCATCACTCGAACCAATCAATGGGACATGTGGACGTGTGAGGTCATTCACCTTCGGAACAGCACCCCTCACACCTGCGACTGAACGGGTTGACCTCCATCTCGTGTTTGAGCAGCCTTCGACTTGGAGCGTTTGGTTGGCATGCAGCCTCCCTTGCGAACACGCTGAATCTGCAGCTGTGCAGAAGCGCAATTCTGGTTGTTTTAAAGCCGCTAGAACCCCCATGTCCCATCGCACATAGCTGCGTTCCTGGACTCATCGCTTGCCTGCTTTGCTCCTGACTGACACTGTATAACATGGTCCTGACATGACCGGCAGCGCAATCCGGCAACGGAAACCAACCGTCCCGCAAGATAATCATCACCGAGCTTGAAATGGATACTGATACCTCGTCTACACGAGTTCCAAAGCGAGAACCCGTCTCCCGCTCACGCTCGAAGTCTACTTGTGAAGCTTGATCGAGCCAAAAGTAACTAGACTCACAAGAGAAGCACGACTCGAGCAGAAGCTCTGTTGCAACCACATCGAAGGCGGGCAACTTCAATGTCTTACATCAATCATTTCCTTAGGATCTACCACTCACGCACGTCTCCCTGCGCTCGCATCCGTACCTTTATCGCCCGGTCAGAGGCAAGCAGGTTACCTTCCGCGCACAACCGTACAAGAATGAGCCGCTGTCGTCTTGGACATCCAAATATGAAGATGTGGGAGGTGGTCGTTAACCGAGCTGGAGGAGCGGGTTAATAGTACACGGTGCAGAGAGCGCTCGTAGGATGTGAGTGTATGGGTTACCATGCTTTCTGCTGACATTCGCTACTGTTTGAATTGATATCCTCATTTCGGGTTGGTCTGGTCGTTCTGTAGGCGACATGGTGCGCAATTTCATTCAGATGGGCTACACACGCGCAAGGAAATACGCCAACAGCCTAGGTGGGTGAAAGCACGCGCCTCTCGCGTCCAAGAAGGGCAAAGGCTGGGTAGCAGCACCATCACGAGACGGTGGGGCAGGTGCTCAAAGTGCTCGACGCGGCCATCTTCAAGCGCGCACTCGAAGAAGTGAATGCTAATGCAGAGTATGTACAACTGCGGGCCGAGTAGGCGCGCAAGTTGGAGACGATCGCTCCGTGGAAAGCGTTTCGGGACCCGGAGCAGCTGTCGGCGCTGGCGTCGTGGGATGCGGACAAGCTCAGAAAAGGGTTATGGTCCCAGGATCCGACGGTGGACGCAGAACCGTGCTAAGCGTGTGATATAGGCTCCATACTCGGTGTGGTCTCCGCGATTGATGGCAAGACGTACGAGTATTTTTGCTTGGGACTGCGCCATCAGTACAAGAAGGGTTGGGGTTTGCAGCGCATCGATGATGCGGGCCGTTCGCATGTTTCAATAGAGTCTTGCTTTTCCGGCCTGGGCTTCATGCAACCCATCGACAAGAGTTAGCGGTCGCCAGCTGTAGCAAGCCTCTCGAGAATAGCGATGAAAGAGTGGTGAAGGAATTGAGAAGCAATCTTCCGGGACAGTCAGCCATATTCTTCTCTGCCTCAGCGGCTCCGGATCGAAGTTGGCCAGAGGTTCTCTCCCATCAGACGCATGCAGGCTGTCCACCTGCCCATTGCGCTTCTCCAGCACTACAGGCTCGTGTAGCACAGCTCGACGTCGCTAATGCCTTCCTGAACAGCGAGCTGGACAAAGGAGAACCAGCTACAATTCGCGCCAGAAATCTAGAGTCTTGGGACGACTGGAAAGTGCTACCGGCTGCAGGAGGCAATTTACGGCTTGAAACGGGCGGGCGAGCATGAGGCAAGACAGTGCATCGCCAGCTCCTCCAATTCAACTCAAATAATGCAGGTCGGAGGTGTGTGCTTATATAAGCCGGCGATGCAGTGTATCATCCACACTATCCTTGCCTGTCTCAGCTTAGATGATCTTACGCAGGCGGTAGCTCTGTCCACTTGCCACAGAGCTCCCGAGCGCCGGCGTGACTTGAAGACTGATGAAGGCAAGCATCTGTGTCGGATTACACATTGAGAAAAGTGCTGGCGACATGGATTTGATGGTATTTACGAAAGTGTAGTGTTGTGCGACGGCCATGTTCAGGTGGACCAGTCTGTACGTATAATGCGAATGGATTACCAAGCGAGCGGCGCGTGGATTTGGGCCTCGCTGCGGCCTTTGCATTCGGACCCTGCGCCCTGCTCTGTGAATGAGCAGCGATGTTGAACAAGGTGGATGGCATCTCGGCCGAGTGGCTTGATCCGCCGCTACTCATGCTCTCTACTCTCCACCTTCCATCACGCCTCGTCTCTTTCTTTTTGCGTGCACACGGGAACACTAAGAGCCATAGTGATTGTACCGAATTTGGCAGCTCTCCATTGATTGTCCATTCGGGGTCTGGGGTGATGGCGGAGGGGGGGCAGGCCGGCGCAATCCGCTGGAGCAGTGTTGGACTCTCACTTTTCCTGCTGCAGCCTGTATGTGTCCGTCAGCCGACCGAGACCGAGACTGGTTGCAACGCCAACTTGGCGTAACGGCCTTATTGCACTGCGGCAGTCTGCAGCTTGGGCTTCTTGTATTATTTGACAGATCCTTCATATCACCGCGCCACAATTGAGATTGTTATCATTATCATTATTTATTTACTCACAGCACGATGTGGCACTGCAACACACCAAAACAGTCTGTCCATCGCTTCACGAGTCAAAAGTACATCAGTCAGCCACTTGCAAGCGCGACGCTCCATTGTGACGATGTCAATGGAACCGGGACCAGTCGACTGTTGTCCTCCATCGTGGCTGCTCTAGGCTATCCTCGTCTCTTGTGAATTCATACATCCTCGGCTCATCACTCTGTTTGGATTTGAGACTGGAGCGCAGCGCGAGTCCAAATTACCAATTAGAATCTCTCGGCCAATCGCACCCAAGGAGGTTCTCGCCTTTTCTTGCCTGCTGTTTTTACAAGAGTGACCCCAGATCTGGGATCTGGGGTCGGTGGTGAGTGCTGGTGTTGGAGAGAAGCAGCAAAACACAAATGTCCGTGGGCTGGCGAGAGAGAGATGCCGGCCACAGCGGTGTGGATACACTGTATTACAAAGCGTACGCAGCAGCGGACAACGCGCGTGTGCTATAGCGTGACCGATTGACGAGCCACCGTCGAGCTCTACCCAGATCGCCATATCACTTCTGCGGTACAAGCTTGGATGCGTTGTAGCCGGCTCGAGTTGACTGTAGCATGCCGAGAGCCAAAGATCCCGGCGAGGTACGCATTCCTTTTTGTGCACGACCCTTCGTCTAGTCGACTGGCCTCACCATAGCCACGCACAGTCTCTCCCCACCACACACGCGCCATAGCTGCTGACGACCCCAGCACATGACAAAAGGAGAGAGAGGGAGAGAAGTCATCTTGCCCACCCAGTCCGTGACTTCGCGCCTGTCTGTCGGTTCATGGACTGGTGGTTCCTCTTTCCCAGCCATCCATCACCAGGGCGAGTGAGGAGACTGCCATTTCTTCAAGCTGTCCCCTGGGTCCGCTTGCCACTCCTTCCCGATTCCTCCCTCGTTCCAAAGCTTCGATCCCTCGCACCTCTCCTTTTGACCACCTGTAAGCCACCCCTCCCTTTGACCATCCCGTGTAGGAGAACCACCTGCACTAAGCACCAAATTCAATTTATCTGACATCGAGACGATGGATCGTAATGTCGTCCCTGTCGCCCATCGAGGCTGGGAGCATCACCATACAAAGCGTCAGGCGCTCTCCGGCGTCACGGACGGCCTGACGAGCGCAGGCGGCAAAGCTTCGTGAGTTGTACGCCGACACATTGGCTTGCCTCGAGATCCGTTCACTGACGCATCCACACTCGGGACGCCCCCCTTTTTTTCACACACCCCCGGACAGCAACCATGTATCCAACGCAACAGCCAGCCTGTCGCAGACAAAGCTCATCGGCCTTATATGTGGCGTGGCCTGCTTCGTCCTGCTCTGCGGCTGGGCCTTGTGGCGCTGCTCTGCGCGGCGTGCCGCACGGCGGAAAGGAGCCAAGACAGAGGACCGCCAGCGCATACAGGCCCAGATGATGGGCCTCGGCGGTGGCGATACGCCGGACGCGCGAGAGAAACAGCAGTATTATCCCAGCGCCGGCCAGCCGTACCTGCTTGGCCAAACTCGCCCGAACGCAAGTAGCAAGGCGCCCTTCGGCAACGCTTCGCTGTTCACCCAAAGCGAGGTGTGCGTCATGCCGCATGCTCAGCAGCAAAAGCAGGAGCACGACTCACGGCATGCCTATGGGAGCAGCGACCACAGCAGCGATCACTCGGATGACTGCCAAACGCATCAATGGAAGCGCGCCGCCGCGCCGCGACAATACATGCTCCCGTCTAATGCGGTGGCCGTCGCGTTGCCCCCGCCCCCAACAGCGGCGGAACTGCAACCGCCCAACTCACCGCTATCGCCCTGTACAGCAACGGCACCCGCGTCGCCAAGCGCGCGAATGTACTACCACCTGCCGCAAATGGCATCGCACCAGCCGCAGGTTAGGAGCTACGAGGGCGGGTACGAGTATCACAGCCAGTCGCAGTACGCTTCGCCCGTCTCGCCCAGTATGCCCGTACCGAGAGCGTACAACTGAGAGCTACCCAGCCAGAGCAGGTCTCGCTGCTTGCTCTCTCCTGCTCAGCCACCTCGTCTTCATTTGCATCGGCACACACCGATGGACGGAGAATAGGCACGTGCCCGTGGCTATCTCCAATCCTACCCCTAAGTTATGGCTCGTGCATCCTTCAAGATTTTTCCTCACAGGATTCTCGCTGGCGCCGTTCATCTCACCTCGGCTTGCTTGGTCCGATGCGGAGCCGTTCTTTCCTTTTCGTCGCTTTTTGCCTTTTGGAAGCACAGCCTCAGCACAGTTCATCTTGCAATAACGCAAATTACAAGATAGCGTGCATACACAACACAGGATCGTATGGCACGGCTATCGCAATGCGTCTCACTGAAGCACAGCACAGCACAGCACAGCAACGCACATTCGCGTCGGGCCCTCGCTTAAGGCACTTTCGTTTCAGGGCCTGGCTAGTTCGTCAAGACCAACGCATACAACCGGCTCTGTCAGCCCACTCTCTCAGTTCTCATCTCATCGGTCGCCTTCGCTCAAGTGCCTACGGACTTGTTGCAGCTGGTCTTTCCTAACTTATCAACTGCATTTGTGCACGGCCTCCCTCTATTTGCGTTCTTTCCGATGGCCTTGTATACTCCACCTACCTGTGATTTTGTAGCATACCCAGACTTTTATAATGCGCACGAGGAAAGCCTTGATTCAGCTTGTTGGAGAGAGTTCCCGATGTTTGCGAGAGTGAGAAAGGTACATATGAAGATGTCACACGGCCAGCGCGTCTTGCTCGTTCTTCATAGCCCACCCTAACCATCCGTCCAAGCTGCCCGAGTCGGAGCTGGTGAGTGCGATCACTGCATTTCTCCTCGCGTCGCTCCTCCATGGCGACACTTGCAGTCTACGCCTTTCTTCGTCACGGACAACGTCACGGTCATTGTCACCGGTACCGCAACCCTCGCGGTCACGCCCTGACAATGCGAGCGCACCAAGTCTCCGGCCGCCACTGCTGCTGCGCGCGCTGCGATGGGAGCTGGAACCGCTGCGCTCGCTGATACTGCTGCCCCTCCCCAAGTCGCTGGCGCTGCCGCTGGCGACGCTGCTGCCCGCATACGAGTAGTGCGTGAGTGAGCTGCCTGTCGGACTGGGTTGCATGGCGGCCAGCTTGATCTCGCGCGATGTGCAACGCAGGCGCCGGCCGATGGTGCTGGGCGAAAGCATCGTCGGCACGAAGGGTGCATCGAGCTGCTTGATGCCTGCACTGCCGTTGTTCACATGGTTCCCGCCGGCGGCACCCTTGGTGGCCGTGTCTTTCTGATCGTGGCTGATGCCTTCGCGCATCTCGGCCAGAAAAGGCAGCATCCAATCGAGAGCTCCTGCAGCATCACCGTCAACACGCAGGATAGACATGGGCGAGGGACCAGGGTCCACAACGCTGGACACAGGCCGACTGAGCGTACCGTCTTCGAGCTCGCAGATGATGCTCTGCGACAGGGTAAGTGGCGAATCAGGCTCTGATGGCTCGGAGCTCGACATGGAGTGCGAGTCGACGCTGAAGCTGGGACGCGATGGGAAAGGGATAGTGGATATGTCCCGATCTGGCATCGATGCGCCAAAGCGTGAGCTGAGACGAGGTGGTGGTGTGGCATACCCCCTCGCAGCGACGTGCTCAGCTTCCGTTCCCGCTGTGCACGTGCGCGACCTCATTTGCGCCTGTTCCATCCTCTCCTCCATGTTGCGATCCATGTCGTGCCAAAAAGCGCGCTTGAGCTCCGGGATCCAGTCCGGGCTAATGGACGATTTTGCAGGCACGGAAGCGACGGCTGAGCGCGGCGTCGGCTCGCCATACGAATCCACCGATACGTCGCTGGCGGAGTCAGAATGATCGTTGATGTCCGAGGGTGTCCTTGGCGTGCTCGGTGGCGATCGGTACGTTTGCAGATTCAATAGCATCTGTGATAGGCGACGCAGTTGCATCTTGTCAAATGCAGCAGTGCTTTCCAACAACTCCGGCTGAGAGATGCTCATTCCAAGCGAAGGATCGTCCGCAGCGGTCGCGCCAGCACTTGCGTCGCTCTCGCCTTCACTGTCACTTGCGTCCATGCTCAAACTCTTACCAACAGTCAGATGCAAAAGATTCAGGAAACTTCGGGAGGGCTTCAACGGCTTCGTCACCGAGGGAAGCAGGTGCGGAGTGCTGTGCCATTGCCGACCTGAGGGAATATCATTCCTGCCAATGCTTTCATCTTGATTGCGCGAGCCGCCGTCAAAGCTGTGCTGCTGCTGTTGCTGTAGCAGACCGATGGTGAGCACGCGCATGTCTTCGAAGCTGAACTGTGGAGGAACGTAACGCGACGCTGGCGACTCTGAGCTAGTCGCAAGGTCCAGCCGTTGGTCCATAAGTGATAGCTTGTTTTTTGCAGCGAGCACAGCGGTAGCATGCTCGTCCACATGCTTCCTCTTGCGACCCTTGGATTTTGTACCGCAGATAGGTACTTCGACTGTGAAAGTGCTGTCGCGCTTGCTCTTGAACGGTTGTATCTCAGGCTTCTGCACTTTCGCTGATGCGGTATCAGCTCGGCGCCCTATCTCTAACGCCGCGAGTGATGTTTTCCTGCGTGGAATTGCCTGTGCGTAGCGCGTTGGCGACCGTCCGAACATCGAGAGTGCGGCGCAGCTCTGTGTGAGCTGATCGACGACGGTTTCATCGTGCGCTGCGTTGCTTGCGTCGGCCGCTGTGTCCTCCCGAGCGGCGGACAGACTGCACTGAGATAAGCTACGCTGAAGCTGCAGGAGCTCGGCTGCGCGCTTGAGTTGCGCTTTGCTCTTTCGAAGATCTGACGTGCTGCAGCTCGCTTCTCTCAGCATGTCACCGTGGTCATGAAGGTGGTCTTTCGCGTGTGCGTGCTGCTGCGGCCGTTGCCAGTCTCGCGAACGCTTTTGCTTGTGTTGCCTAGGTGTATCGCCCCCGATTTCGCCCGTATCAGAGACATCGCCAAAGAGTGAAGATGAATCCGATTGCGAGCGTGGGATCGATTGAGGTGATGATGTTAGCATTGCTGTCGGCAATCTGGCAGTACAGTCCGGCGAACACAAAGCAGCAAGCTTCGCACCAGAGCTTGCACCAATGGAAACAGTCGTCCTGCTTGGCTTGGCACCATATCTACGACGCGGTATGTCGGACTCTTCTTCAGCACTCTTGGTAGCACGCTCAAGATCGTGTATCAGCTGCTTTTTGTCGAGCTTTCCGTAATCAGTCGCAACACGCTTGACATCTGCATGTGAGCGTGACTTTACCTGGTGGCTCACTGCGGGCTGTTGATGGCGCTGCAGGCGCGCATCCCGGTCGATGGAGTTAATTGGCCGTTCGTCAGGGCTAGACAAGCTGCAGTTGCTGTTCCTGACCGACGTGTACATGCCCGTCAAGATGGTCTGCTGGGGACGCCGTTGCTTGTGCGACACGGATCCAGGCGTACTGGCAGCTTCAGAAGGCGTATCGAGCAGGTATAGTCCGAGGCGATGATTCCGATTGCGCTTGTCGTTGATGGGCATATGGTCACGCAGGCGAGTGTGACGCTTACGCTTACTCGCACTCATTTGCATTAATGATGCTGTATTTCCATCTCCTTCGCAACCATCATCGGCGTCGGCGTCGTTCCCGCTTGCAGTCGCGCTCCCAGCTGTCCGAGCTTTTGCTGTTTCTTCAACGGCGTCAAAAGCGATAGGTGAACCCAATTGAGGCCCAATACATATATCGCTTGTGTTCGTAAGTGCAGCCGATGGGGGAGATACAGCTGGCGTGGACGGCACCGCGAAGGTTGAAGGGTGTTGGTCTGGCTTGGGAGTCGGCATATCACTCTCGTCCTCCATCTCCGCCTCAGCATTGTTAGGATGCGTAGTCAAAAAGTGCGGCCGCTCGGCTTGTGGCGGGGCAGAGCATGACGAGGAGACGACTGCCAAGGCTGAGACAGAGCCCGGCGACGACAAGGTCGATGACGATATCGCGGACGCTTCGTCCTCTGTCACTTCACGTACGTCGAAGAGCATCTCGGAGATGACAGCACGCCGCCGGATACGTGATCTTCGTAGCTCGTAAGCGTCGTCCATTTCTGTAGGCGCTGCCCTGACTGCTTCTGCGACTTGCTCGTGCGGCCGCATTCGGCCTTGGCTGTGCTCCTCACTGACACTTTGACGCTGATGGTGAAGTGGTTGATTCCGCGGGGGACTTGAAGAAGTGGAGGACGGGGAGGAGAGCATCGAGTCGAACAGTGTGCGGATCCGAGGCGCAAAGACGTCCATGAATGTCGACGGGTGTACTCGGCTGACCCACTGGCTCGAATCGGCCAGGCTTGTGCGTGGAAAAAAAGGGATGGTCGGAGCGATGCTGCAACCGGAAGAAGCCACAGATGACGCGGAGGAGGATGAGGTGGAAGCAGGAGAAGCAAAGCTGCACGAACGAGGGGATTCGAGACTAAAGGCGCGTGTTTGGTCGTTGCTCAGCGTGCGTAGAAAAGCACGCTGAGGCGATGAAGCTAGCACTCTACCGTGACGGTACGCTGCGGTGCACCGCCGACCTGTCTCGGGGCTTTTGATGCTCGAGTTTGGGCTTATGGCGTTGTCGGCCGGCGAGACAGTGGCGCTGACAGAGCTAGACCTAAAACCAGGTCGGAAGGCAACTGATCTCGGAGGCGTCTGGGGTGCGAGTTCGGGGGACTTCCAAGGGAATACCGAGCTGCCGAGCTTGGTGAGGAACGATTCAGTTGCGAACACAGGTTGAACGAGCGATGTTGCGGCTGATGAATACGAGGATGCGCGAGGTGGCACCGTGCTCATGGTCTCTCTTGCTCTGTTAGACACATACACGTGCAGAGCCATCAGCGTGGTCGCTTCGGCGATCTGCTTGCTCCCAAGCTTGCTCACCTTTTATATCACGCTGCCATTTCATTATTCTTGCAACTTCGAAGGAGCCGATAACAGATGGTACAAGTTGCTGTCGAGGTTGGAGAAGCATGCGGCAGTCCGACAGGAATGTTGCGTCGTGAGACCCAGGAGGAAAGCGAAAGGTAAGCAACGCAAATACTTGCTGTAGACGGGTGGAGGGAAAATATTGGCACCAGCTGATGGTAGAAGGGGCGTTCAATCGTCAGTGTTACTTGCCGGCACATACGTTCAGCCCAATGAGCTGCAGACAGCGGAGATGAAGACACCGGAAAAGCACAGGTTGATGACCATGTTCAGCTGCTCTGCTCGACCAGAAGAACGTGGTCCATCATCAGTAATCTACATGGTATTGGCGTGTTGCTGAAAGGGAAGTGCAGTTAGATTGACTGGCGTACGGTGGGATCAATGAGCGCACCCTGCTCCCCCACAGTCCATTCGTGTCCCTCTTGCTCTGCCAGACTGTTACCACTGCGTCATTTGACTACTGGGCAAGAAAAAGAGACATATTTCTTGATCAGATTCCAGCCCATCTTCCCCAGATAAACACGAGACTACTGCGATCAGCAATGGCAATAGCATTCCTTGCGTTCGGGCCCCCACATCTGTCGCTTTCCGGTCTCCGTTATCTACACAGATGGCTACGTACAATCCGGCAAGGGGTTAGTCATCGCCGCAACCCCATCAGTGATCCTCCATCTTGCGTGCTACACATGCGATGTGGCTGGCAAGCTGCAAGGCGAGAGTTGCGTTGTCTCTTCGAAGAACGACATCTCGTACTCTTGCGTACTCCGTAGCCCCAAAGCCGCTGGGCGCCTGCGATCGTCCGCAAGGATTTCATTGGGCGAACGCGACGAAGTTGGAGGCTGGAGACTGAAGGAGGGAGAGACTATCCGAGCCAGATGCAAGGAGGCGGATGCGTGCGGTCTGGCTGCGCTCGGAGCACGGAGCCGAAAGTGGATAGCACAGGAAATTCCTGGTATTCCGCATTGAAATGCGAGCGAATCCTGGGAAAGCTGCATACATTTTGCTGGAAGCCTATTGTCACATTCCGCGCACCAAAATTGAAAGTTGTGAACACGCTTGGCTTTCCCTATCATCTCGCCGTAACGTCTTCAGCGCAAACATATTGTTTTGCTCTCGCAGAGAAGAAAATGGAGGATCACTACCTCATTGTATGTATGTATACCTGGGCCCCAAGACATGCCCTTAGGCTAATTAAGGGTCGAGACGCGAAGTCGGGTTGAGTCCTGAAAACAAAAAAAGTTCCCGGAACGCCCGAAGTGCGGAGAGGGAGGTATAACCACGCGCTTATGCGTGCCCTCGCAACTCACTTGAATTGGCCAGCGCTAGATGAACTCTCATGGCCGCATGTATTGCAGGCTCCCCCAAACAGCTGCCACCTTTCCATTTTGCAGGCCACTCGCTTATCTAACCGGCATCCCAGGCGGATCGGTCTCCTCTTCGCCCTTTTAACACACTTTATAACCCGATCGAGATGCACGCGGGCAGCAGGGTACCCCATTGCGGGATGAACCCTGGTAGAAGGCGCGCCTTTTACATGCTCTCGCCGGGCACATGCCACGCTTTACAAAAACAAATTACATTGCACGATTCTCCGGAACAGCCTTCGCGTGCTGATGCCGTATTGTGATATGGAGGCATTGTGTTGTGATGTAGGTACCAAAGGGTCGAAAATAGAAGGCCAAAAATGACCTTTCAGGTGTGGGGGCCAAGAACGGCAGGGCTGCGCGTTTGGCCGTCGCTGTTTCCATGGGCATTTTTGTCATGCGGTTGTTATATAGCGATCTCTCTGAGGCTCGAGTGTCGCCAGACCCTTGGCCCTTGTTCGGGTCCAGATGGTCAAATAGTGATCCGGTCGCGTATCGCCAGACTATAGTCAGACCCGCGAGAACCGCGAGAGCTACCTATTCATTCGAGACAGGATCTGGAGATGCTCTGGCCGCCGGCGGTCCGATCTTATTCAGCCGGCAAGCAGCTCTCACCGGGTTGGCGACGGACTAGCTATAGCCATGGATACCTAACGCATGGATTCTGCCTACTGGAGACTGAATGTGGCGCCAGCCCACTGATGAAGCGCTAGCTACGTGCGCATCGTCACAGAAGAGAGTCTGGCGAGCGGGTTGCGGATGAGAGAGATGAGGGACTTGACTGGGTTGGATTCTCCCATCACTTTCGGACTCTAGGGATCTGCGCCCCTGGCTCAGTGCCATAAGTTCGCTTCGACCTAACCCCAAGTTCCAGACACTTCCTCATCATCGTCCGCCACTACTCTTTTACGACTGCGACGGGTTGCGACTTCAGCAGGCAGCGCACGGTTTCCACAGCTCGCAATTGGCCGTACGGACTTCTCCGCTTACAATCACCCCCTGATAACCAGCTCCTCGTCCGAATGGTCCACTGACCAGGTGAACGACGACTAGCCGGGACGAGAAGCCTGGTGGTATACCCGAGGAAATTTGATTGTTAGCCTAATCAAGCCCGAGGTATCGGAAAGTAGACACTCAGTCGATGTGCGGAGATTCCATTTACTGTTGCCGAGGCTCACCGTGACTGACCTTCCTAGACTCATTGGATCTATTTCCCTCAACACGCGATGCTTCGAAGACGTATCATTACACAGCCTGCGCTGACCTACAAGGCCCTCCGAGCCTGAGCTGATGCGAGGTATTTTCCTACGAAGCGCGCCTCTATCCGTGCAAAAGTGCAAAATGCTGGATGTGCTGCATGGTTTCTGTTGACAGGCTCTGGGCGCTCCGTTGATCGAGCCATATTGGAGATGTTCAAAGATTCTTGCATCGAGTTGAGGTGCTCCATGAAGGGCTTCGACATATTCAAGGCTTCAAAGTACATGCCAGCCTGTCCTGGATCGCCCCGGGTGGGGAGTACTATGATTAGAACTTTCTTTGGGCGCCCCGAGGACTGGGTTTTTTGCGGACAGGAGACTGGAATAAGGAGTGCGAGAAGCTCAAGTGGGTCGAGCCGGGGGAGGTGGCCGTTGCCGATGACGTCAACGAAGAGGAATGATCGTACTACATTAATGGTGCATGCTATACAAAGTGGACACACGGGCCCGATGGCCAAGGGGAGGATCCGTCGACCAAGGATATCGTCGACTATCGCGAAGCTCTGGAACCAATCCTTGAACGCCTGCCCAAGTTGCGATGTTTCTACTGGGAGACAGCACTGACCACCATGTCGTTGCGGATGTGCCGAGCGCTGTCTCGGTCACCGAGCCTTGAGAGGGTGCACGTCGGGGCGCAAGGCGAGTTCTTCCGCAAAAATGTGTTACAATTCAGCTCAAAATGGTTCAGAGCGTTTTGCCAATAACCCTCCCTTTCGGTTGTTTTGCAGCATTGTCTCAGAGTCCTTTGTGGATGATCTTCGACGGCAGGAGGCGGCCACTGCGACGTCTATCTCTCGGTATTGATGTCTCGCCAAGGGGCCGGTTAGTGAACATGGCGCGGGACTAACTCGGTCAGAAAGTGTCAGATGCTTTTGTGGGCACCCTTCCTGGGTGTATCGTAACAAGTGGGACTTTAACGCCCCGGACCCGGACGATACTTGCAGTACGAATACTCTGATAGCAGTCCTGAGCAAGAGCTCCACTTTCTCGAGCGTCCTTTGGCGATGGTATACTGGGCACTGATGGCGAGCAAAAGACTCGTTCGGCGAATCCAGGCTACTCATTCCTCGGGCATTCTGATGCTGTCCGAGCTGTCTGCAATCTTTGCACAGACAGCAATTCAGTTCTTGTCAAATATATGATCAAGGCCAGATATACTGGATAAAACTCCACACTTCCTGGGCCTAATAGACCTGCGACTGGGATTAGCCGGAGGCGAGAATCAAGGTCAATCGAACCCACCATCTCAAGAAAACTTTGCCACCATTTCAGAAAAGCTGCAAACTCTCGCCATTCGCTAAGGAGATCGGTGGCTCGCGCAGTCTCCAAGTTGACATTTGGGAAGGGTGCGAAGCTGGCAAGGCTGTCGACCTGCCCGACTGGGCCATTCCACCTCTTGAGGAAGAATCGAATGATCAGTGTACCAGGCCTTCAGGCAATATCCACATACTCTGGTCATCTGACGTGCCTCTGCACAACTTCATCCGATTGATCGATAGCTAGCCAACCCCTTAGGCGCGAGCGCCGTCTTGCCCCAGGGTGCCATGTGATGGGACAAGACGTTACCATTCAGATTATAATAAACCTGATCATCCAGATTGTGAAACGCGTGCGTTCGTGTGAAATTGGAATCCTATATAGCACCACATTTGTTTTTTGCTGCTCTGCTGCGGCAGAGGGAGAATCAATCCGACAATCTGTCTACGAGGTTCGAAGTCCGACCGCAAGCTGAGGGGTTCAGACGAGACCTGGCGGCCGAAACGATCTCATAGGAAAAAGCACATATCTCAACAAGGTGCACACGTAGGGAGACGCACAGATGCCACCATTCTAGACCTTGAAGTGCTGCCAAATTCTTACATTACAGTTCAGTTCTTCCTCTCCACAGCACATGCAATTGACGTGCATCTTTTCGCCCACACGCTTCCTTGTGAGGAGGGAAACCGGACTGTGATCTCCATGACCAATGAGGTTGAGATTTGACCGCTGCTCGCTGCGATCCGGCTAGTAGATCATGGATGACATGCCAGTCTGGATGCGGTCGTACGGCAGCAGACCTTCTGTCTGACCAGTCGCGCAGACCGCGATCGATTGGTCCCAGAGGTATGTCTTTGCGACGCGCTGGATCTCGTTCGCATTGACTGCGTCAAGCTTAGCCTCAATCTCCTTGGGTGTCAGGCGCTTGCCGGACGTGACGAGCTGCCTGCCAATGTCCTCGGCGATGGCCGTCGTGCCATCGAGACCGAGCAAGAGCGATGCCTTGAGTTGCGACTTGGCGCGCTCAACCTCGCCCTCGAGTGGTGCAATGGACATCCTCTGCCACTCCTTCAGCGTAAAGTGTACGAGGTCGTCCAGGTTGTAAACGTTCTCCGACACAAAGTAGCAGCCCCACAGGCCGGTGTCGGAGTAGGACGTGCTGAAGTGCATGTACGAGTTGGCCAGGTTGTTGCTCGAGATGACGTGCGACAGACGGCTGCTCAGCAGCGGCGAAGAGCCGAGCGAGCGGTCCCAGTTGCCCATGATGGACTGCAGGACGAGCATCGGGAAGTAGTCAGGTGACTTCCAGCTGACGCCCTCGACGGCGATTGCAAAGTTGCACGTCGGCATCGAGTCGTCACGAATCCTGACATCGGAACCGACGAACTTGGTCTTGGGGTGCGAACTCTGGCCCAGCGCGATCGGGTTTGTCGAGACGGGAAGCGAAGAGAAGTTCTTCTCAGCCAGCTTGACCAACTCCGCATGCTCAATACCGCCCGAGCCAACGAGGACCATGCGGTCGGCAGTATAGTTGGTCTTGATGTACGATGAAAGGTCATCACGAGTGATGGTGCGAATGTTCTTCTCCGGGCCGAGGATTGTGCGGCCGAGCGCCTGACCCTGGAAGGCGACCGCGTGCAGGTGGTCGAACACGACCTCCTCTGTCTGCTTATCAACTTCCTCTTGCTCCCGCAGAATCACATCCCGCTCCCTCTCAATGGCGCTCTGCTCCAGCTTGGAGTTCTGCAGGATGTCCGAGATGATGTCAACCGCTTTGTCCACATCCTTGCGGAAGGATTTGGCATAGTAGACAGTCTGCTCGCGTGAAGTGTAGGCGTTCAAGTGAGCACCAAGGTTCTCGACCTCGAGCTCGAGACCTTGCTGCGTGCGCTTGCCAGTGCCTGAATGCGTGGGGCACGTTTCGCAGGGTTTATGAGAAGATCACCCTATGCACAAGCGCAAATGCATCTTGCGACTCACCCTTGAATGCCATGTGCTCTAGGAAGTGAGCCGTACCATTGGTAGCATCAGTCTCTGCCCTCGACCCAGCGTCGATCCATGCTCCAACAGTGGCCGTTTGCGCCGAAGGGTTGCTCTCCGTTGCTACAGTCAGACCATTCGAAAGGGTCGTGACCTGAGTGATGGGCTGCACGAGGTTGCATGCATCAAATTGGAAGCAAAAGTTTAGGAGATGTCAGTCCATCCCTTCTCTTCTCTGCTAGCCATTCCTCATGTGCCTCTCCACGCGTTGAAAAGAGAAAAGAAACTCACCGAGCGGTTGATAGCGGTTGCCAGCGTCCTTGCAGGGACGACGGCTGCCACCCGCTTGGCCGGAGCGGGCCGAAGCGCAACCGAGGCGAGAGAGCGGCCGACGAGGTACCTTGCCGACATCTTTCCAGCTGTGAGCATAGACAAGAATGTCCGTACGATGATAAGAGGAGCTGCTTTGCCAAGAATGGAGGTAAGAAGGAGGGAAAGCTGATGAAAGGAAAGGATGGCGGACATTCATTGGCGTGAGAAGACTGCAGCGCGCCCATGGGCTGTGGCCAGCTGGCGTTCAGTTTCCTCTCTGCTCTGTGGGCCACCCGCACTGCTCCGGCTGCAGAAATGTTGTCACGTGATGCAACTTTATCAAGGTGAGCTGTGAGGACCGCGTCCGCGAAACAGCCTCTTGTTGCCAGGTCGTCCACGGAATAGCCAGCAGGTCTACCCCAGGCCAGAGCCTGCAAGAGTTTGTTTAGAGGCAACCGACAAGACTAGGTCTTCATGTCAGCAAGGCTGTTGACGAATCAAGCTAGGCCGGGCTCATATGAGCTGGTCGCTTCCACCGAGGATCGCTCCTGGACTCGGTGAGCTCCACCCATAGCTTTCCTCTCAGCGCCACCGGCACAAGTCTGCCCGGCCTCGTACGGCACCGAGGCAACATCTTCACATGTACCAGCAGCAACGAGACAGGGACAGCTTGAGTGCATCAAATGTCACATCTGAGCGCAGCGGAGAGGGGCCAAAGCTCAAATAACGCGGCGATGAACCACTGTCCACTCCTACCAGGAGAGTCGAGCAGGTCGTCTGCAGCATCAGCTTTGAGCCCATCGGTCAGCATGGCCGATAGCACCCAAGGCGAAGATTCCATCGAAGGTCGATCGCTTCTGAGCGCTTCAAGTCACGAATCTACAGGCGCTTCAGAGTCTGTGATACGCGACCCCAATGCTGATGACGCGGCGCCAACAGGTGGCAAACATGGAGTCGCAGGGACAGTTGCGAGTTCAGGCGTTACTGAAACTGTCAACGGGGCCGGCCCGATCAGCTTTGCTCGAGTTGGGCAGCTGCTGCATGATACCCACGTGTCCATCTCAGGGCAAAACGTGGCCGCCACCGACCTCGGCTCAGACGCTGAAGATTTTGACGCCCCTATCACTCTCGCCGCCGATCCACGCTCGCCACCTGCTGGCGTATTCTCGACCCTGCCTTCGGCGAGAGAGCTGCTATTAACTCCTTCTACATCGTCCCCCTCTATCGTTGTCAGTGAATCCGACGCGCCACAAGAACAAGTCGAGCGAGGGTCTCGAAGATCCTCCATGGCCGATTCCGAGTCACCCGCGGCGCAAACGCGAGGCAGCTCGAGCGAAGGTTTACAGCTGGAACCTTCTCACGTCACCAAACTGCCTCAGAAGCTGCTTCCTCCCTTGGTTGCCGACTATGCATGTCCTATCTGCTTCGAAGCGCCGCGCAACGCAGTTGCCACACCCTGCGGGCACGTCTTGTGCGGCGAGTGCTTGTTCCAAGTGGCCAAGACGGAAGCGGAGAAAGCGGCAGCTGAAGCACGCTCACGTCGCGCCGCATTCATGCCTGGATCATTTGGGGATATTAGCTATGCGACCCTTCTCCGCCAGATGGAGCCTGTGACGGCTCGCATTCGCCGTGTTCTGGCTGAAACTGGCATCCAGCCTTTGCCCTCTGCCACCGCGGATCGCATGGCAGCCCTCCTTGCCGGCGATATGACTGCTTTGGGTGACGCAGAGGAGGCATGGCTCGCTGCAGCACGTGCACATGGCGTACACTTGAGGATGCAACAAAGTGCGCCTGCAGAGCAGGGCCCGTTTCACCATTTCCGCGCTCTTATGGGTATCCTCCGTTCTCAATTTGGCAGTGCTGGACCTGGTATCGACGGAAGCGGCAGCAGCGGCGGTGCAAATGGAGGGCTGGAAGCAAATCGTGCGAACGTCGGAGATTCATCTTCATCGGCCGATGCACCGGCTCAGGTATCTTCCTCCTTGACTCGTCAACCAGGTACACGCCGCATCTCCGTTGAAGATTTGGATCCGATGCGCCACGCCTGCCCCGTCTGCCGTACACCCATCAGTGGTGGCTTCTTTGGAGGATTGAAGAAGAAGGCTGTACAAGGACTCAGATTCAAGCATGGCAAGCCGTCGGACACGCTCGAGCTTCGTTATGGCAAGGAATACGCAGACGCCATGCGCCCATCGACGCTCGCCACCGCTAGCAATGGCCCGCGTGCGCCTGGTGCCCTCCTTGAGGGCAAGAGCAAGGGAAAGGGAAAGAAGAGGCAACTGACGAGCAGCGAAATGGACGCGAAAAGGGCAGCACAGGCGCTGCACGGGGGGAAGCCGGCCATCATCGATCTCGCCGGCGACAGCAGCATCGAGAGTGGAGAGAGCATCGCGCCTGCGTATAAACGCAGGCGCTGTGGGACTCGAGGCTCGCGTATACGCGCGGGCGAGGACGTGAACGGGTCGGGCAGTCCGAACGCCTCTTCCAGATCGAGGATAATAACGACGGCAACGGCGGCCAAGAAAGGAGGGTCGAGGGAAGATGCCATCATCGTCACTTGATTTTGGCCTTCCGTGGCAAGGCGAAGGATCTCGAGGACGATGCATGGCGAAGAGCTATTCATCAGGGACGATACCTTGGATCTCAGCTGATGCTGCACAGCAGCTCTGGTCGGTGTCCGGCCTACACATTAGCATTACTTGTTGAATACCTCATTGTACTTATATACACCATTGATTGGCATGACATTCAGTCCCGGAGTGAATTGTGCTGCAGCACTTCTACCTCTACGTGCGATGCATAGAGTGCTTCAGGGCAACCGCCGTGTGTGCGAGCCGGTCAGGCCTTGTATATCACATGTGTCGAGAGTTGCGGGCTTTGCGGCACTCGCCTCCGTCCGTCCTACGGCACATTACGTCCTTCCGCTCGCATTTCTCTCATCCCAATGCACGGCGTTACTTGTTGGCGATCAAGGTCCCGCACCGCCAATTGCTTGTTGTTGCCTGTTGTTGTGTCGCTTGCCCTCGATCTGGCACTCGGGCTCCCACTTGCTCACACCTGCGACTGCCACCATTGCAAACGAAACGCGGCGCGTGAGCAGCCTGGTATATGATACAGACACGAGTCACACCAAGACTTGTGCGGGGTCTGAGTTTGTTTGCGTGCCTCGATACCCACGCTCTGATTTTAACCACTCGCTGCTAGGACTAGAGACGATTACGTTTACATCAAGCAAGCAAACAAACACGCAAAGCAAGCAAGCAAACAAAAACACAAGCGAGCAGAGAACATCGAGAAACACCACTCGGATGTGGTCAAGCAATGCATTCATTGACACGTGCCGAGAGCACATCAGGCGTCCTCAGGCTTTTTCTTGCGGCTACCCAAAGAACATTGTCAGCTTGAGCGGATTGGCTCTGTGCAGAATGTGTTCTGCACGCTTCCTCCAGAGTCGAGAGTTTCATGCTGATAATTCATTACGGAAACGCAGGCACCAAACCGATTCCCATAAGCCCGCCCGCATCCTCTGTGCTCCATGGCTTTACTGACTTTAGCAGGAACAGACCGCATCAAAAACGGTGCTGAGCCACTACTTGGGGGGTAACTTTCAGCATACATACGCCACATGCGCTCTTCTCTTCTACTGACTCTTGCCGAATGAGTTTGGGGCTTGAGGACAAGCAAAGAGCAGGCCATTTCACTTGTCTCAAGCAAGTGGCGCCCGCGTAATTACCACGAGCAACGGCCTTCGGTGGCTTCAGATCTGATCTCTTGCCTG
This sequence comes from Tilletiaria anomala UBC 951, assembly GCF_000711695.1. Classification (NCBI taxonomy): domain Eukaryota; kingdom Fungi; phylum Basidiomycota; class Exobasidiomycetes; order Georgefischeriales; family Tilletiariaceae; genus Tilletiaria; species Tilletiaria anomala. The sequence goes on along the minus strand of NW_013546972.1, from coordinate 58,149 downwards.
CATATAAAGCTCGTGAGGCCTTTCCAAAATGATGGACAGATTCTACTACCTTATCGCCCTGCAGCTCAGAGGCCTTGTCCGTAACTGCGTTCCCCCGCCCATCATGCGTCTCGCCCCGCGCCTAGGTGCGCTCTCCATCATCTTCTCGCTGCTCGCGTCGGGGGCTTTGTCTACCAAGTTCTTTGCTCAGCCTCGCGTTCCTCCCGTCTCCCGCGACGACCTCGATGTATGGTTGGTAACGCGAGAGGCCAGTGCGGTCAAGCAACCTCGAGACTCAGACTACGCTTCACCCATCATTGGTGGTCTCGCCCTGGAGAAAGGATATCTGCTCAGCAGGGGAGAAGTGGATAGAGAGCGCAATTATGCTTCTCCGATCATTGGAGGTATCACTCAAGAGAAGGGCTACATCGTACGGAAACGAGATGATCCTGTGATCTACACCGATGGCAACTTCCCAGCGCCAAACAAAACCTTCACAATCACCGTGAGCAAGGGGTGGTATGCACCAGGTGGGCTTATGAATCAGAGGCGACGACGCTACTAGCAAATTTCTGAATCTATTTACTCTGGTAGACGGCTTTGGGAGGATCCACTATCTTATCAATGGCCAGTACCCTGCTGAAACGTTGGTCTGGGACGAGGACGACTGGGTCCAGATCACTGGTGAGTACGACAGTTGAGGAAGCCCTTCATAATTCAATTCATTGACATTCTCCGGACCGATCTACAGTCATCAACAATTCAAGCACACCGTTCGCAATGTGAATCGCCTACTCTTCGTTCGTTCGTTGGACCGTGTTAAACTGCTGATATTTTTCACGCTTGAGTATAGTCACTGGCATGGTATTTACCAAATCGGAACTCCTCGTGAGTCGTGCAGCTATGGCGGCGAGGCTTGCATGCACTGAATTGCTTCAACTCGCCTTTAGACATGGACGGCGTGCCTGGCGTAACGCAATGGAACATTCCATACGGAGAGCAGTATGTGTATCGCTTCCAAGTCAAAGGCCAATACGGGGCGTTCTGGGCTCACAGTCATACCCTAGTACGTGCTGAAGCACCCTGTTGCTTTTCCTTCGATTACGCTAACATTTGATTCTGCATTCTTCCGATATGATAGGGTTACTACAGGTCAGCTCGTGCTACTCTTGGCGGTGAAGCTGTTTGGAAGTCACACTGAAGAACGATGTGCAACCTCGGGGCTCATTCAGTGATGGGCTTCGTATGCCGATCTACGTCCGGCCCAAGAGCACACGGGTGCATCTGTGGTTCAGGTCCGCTGTCCAGCACTGGCTTGGTGCTAATGTGTGACTTTGCTTCTACAGGCAAAGCCATGGTCCTTGATCTCCAACGACATTGACACGATCAACCAGCTGGAATGGGCCGAGGGCAACTACTCCGTCCACTTCCGGACTGACCAGTGGCACATCACTGCGGACGAGATGCAGCTCGAAGTTCATACGACGGGCGTGCCTCCAGCATGTATGGATTCACTGCTGATCAATGGTCGCGGGCGCCAGTACTGCCATGACAACTACACGGCCGTCGTCCAGCCTGTCACCAACATCCTGCTGGCGCAGAACTCAGATGTGCAAACTAGGTTCTCGTCGAAGGGCTGCCTGTCTCTGGTCGCTCCCAAGCATGGATTCGATGCGATCACCGTGCTGGATGAGTACTTCGGCGGCAAATGCCAAAATACCACGGCGCCGATCACGGTGTACAATGCCGGCGCGGCGCTAGCCGCAGGCCGGCGCTATTTGTCACTTCAGATCATCGATGCAGAGACGAATTGGTACTCGAGCTTCTCGATCGACAACCACAGGTATGTACTTTGCCATGCGCCCATGGCACTCAGAAGGCATCTAACCCGTTTCTTCTGTGACCTGGCAGGATGTGGCTCGTCGCTGTCGATGGGCTGTACGTGCAGCCGAAAATTATCGAGTTCGCGCAGCTCACGATCGGCGCGCGGATCAGCGTGATGATTGAGCTGGACGAGTCGAAAGCGTACCAGGATTGGCCTATCCGCTTCACAGGGCTCCGTGCGCTGCAGCCGATCGAGGGGTTCGCACTGCTGTCGTACAACTCGAGCGTCGGCGACACGGTTACGCCGAGCATCGACGACGGGTTCAACTACCTGCACAACCGCATTAACTCGTCGGTCACATACGGCGGCGCGATCAGCACAAGCGCGATTCAGTGGAACCAGTCAGCCGATATTCCTTTCGAGCCGTCCAGCGCGGTTCCGACGTATGCCAATGTTACGCTGCACGCGTACATATCTCAGGGCTCACTTAACGTGTGGCAGATTGCGGAGCAGCCGATGAACACTGTGCAGGCGGACGAACGGGATCCGGTGCTCTTCCAACTGACGGAGGAAGGCAAGAGCCTGGAGGACATTGACACCAGCATGATGCCGCTGAGCCCCAAGATCCCTGACGGCTCTGTCGTGGATATCGTCATTGAGAATCCACCATACAGTATCGTCGGCAAAGTCAGCCTTTCTTCCCCATTTCTGTGAAGGCCATCTTTTACTGATCTTTTCGTTCGATTTTCCCAGTCCAATGCTCCGCACCCATTCCATCTGCATCAGTGAGTGGCGACGTTAGCCAAGTGCCGAGTACAACTCCCCCACTGACCGTCCCCGTATCGGCTACACAAACCGCAGCCACCATTTCTGGGTGATTGGACAAGCTTCCGGTTCGTTCGCATATGACACTGTCGAAGAGGCGCAGAACGCCGGCGTCAAGTTCAACTTCGAGTGAGTGAATGGGAGCGCTGAAACGGCGCTGCCGTGCAAGAAGGGTGCATAGATGCTCATCTGGCTGCCACATTTGGACGCAGGAACCCGCCGATGAGAGACAGCTTCGATATCGGTCCGAACGCGTGGACGACGATCAGGTTCGTCGCGAACGCTCACGGTGCCGCGGTCATGCTGCACTGCCACATTGTGAGTTGCAGCGTAGGCGAGAAAGTGAAAGCAGGTGACGAGTTGTCAGTGACATCGCACGGCTTTGCGGCTCACCGCTTGTGCAGGACGACCACCTGATGCAAGGTATGGCGACCGTGATCCTTGAGGGGATTGACACGGTGCCGCGCGGGACGTTCTCGAGCAAGTACACGGCACAGCCGAGCAATTTCCGCCTAACAGAGAATGACCCGGTGCAGGCGGTTCTGGAGGAGTCGTGGCAAACGGGCTCGCGCAGCGGCATCTGGCCCGCGACGGTCGACCCGACGAACGCGTGGGGCGACCCGCGCAGCGCGGGCCATTCGCTGCAGAGCGTCGCGAGCGCCCTCAGCGTCTCGCGTGCCGTCGCGCTCGGGCTGACGACGCGTGCTGCCACGAGCGCGGCTGCTACAGCGACGGGCCGTGCGGCGAACGCTGCTGGAGCCGGGTCCGTCGTGACCGGCGCCGAGTCCAGCGTGGCAGCTACGGCCCGCGGCGTGCTCGCCGCGCTGCTGTCGCTGCTCATTGCCTCTGCTGCGGGGCCTTTACTCGTGCTCGCCTGATGCGGTATCCCCTATTTCATCCTCGCCTCTCTTCTCTGTGCGCCTTTCTGTTGTATCACAGCATTGCATCTGTGCTACTTGTCTCTTTCTTCGCGCGTACGCTCTCCCCCTCTTCCTCTCGCTCCATTCGGAAATGCTTCTTCGCTCGTCATTATCGTTGCAAGGACATGTACTGTTCTTCTCTTCCCGGACACTGGCTACCCCACGTCGGCCCGCCCGGCGCTGCATGCTTCTACATTGTGATGTGTGTAGATAGGTGTATTGTACGCGAGCGGAGCTTACGCGCTGTGCGCGTGTCGTTGCTCAGAAGCTTGACCCCTGCCGTCCTGCACCTGGACGCCCTGTGTCAGATGCGATGGAGGACTGGCTGGGGGCAAGTCGCAGACCGATTCTTTTTGTTCCCTTTTGCGCGGGCCTCCCAGGCGCCATACCGACTTCGAGTCGAGATATATACATGGGAGAGTAAGTTTCTCGGCACCAACACCTTCGGGTGCTGTTTCTGAAGCAAACCTGCACGCCACTGGCATTGTTCCCCGTGCCTCTCGCGGGAAGGCACGAAGAATACGCTCTTGCCGCTCGCACTCGCTGCCGCCGTCTACTAACTGTCAGCAGTCCATCTCCAGAATGCGGTGGCCTGGTGGGAAGTGAGAGCTGCATCCCCCCGCTCCTCGTAGCGATGACCACCGGCTCGCCTATATGTGTGTTTACATGGTCGGTCTGTGGAGCTGGGTTGCAAGAAGCAGCCTGTCGGACATCCGCGTTGCGCCCCGCCGGCAATGCGCTGCAGTGGCTTCGCATTCGGTGCCAGTCCTGAGAGTTCCGGGGAGCCTGCTCCAAATACCCATGAAATGCCACTGGATTCGGGGGTGCACTAACGCAAACTGGTGGGGGCGATCGCCGGCTCAGTCGACTGAAGCGCACAAAGGAGCACTGCAGCCGTGTCGCACCCGGCCAACCGCTCTGGGTGAGTTTCAAGAAGAGTGGATCCATTCTTTCTTTCTTTTTCGCTGACTTGTGGGGGCTCACAGGCACCGAAGAGCTGCCGTGGCGGCTCCCAAATCAAGGGCAGCCCAGTGCAAGGATGTGTTACACAGTCCTGGCGTCCGAGATCGCCGCTGGGTGGAGCTGCGGCAGGCTCGAGGCGGCAATCCACCATCAGCAGTCCAGGGCAGGCGCAACGTTGGCCAGAGAGAGCACAAATAAGAAAGAAGGTCTGGTGCTGTGCCGCTGTTGCGCCATGCAGGAGGAAGGCGTCGACAAGGAGAGGAGCCGAGTTGAATTGTTAGAGAAGATCGAGAGTGTGGGTGCGGGTGTGCACAGTTTGGCGATCGCCGCTGCCGGCACTGAGCCCGTGTCCTCTGTCCTCCGCCTCCTCCGCTGTGTGTGGTGCGGTAATTTGGTTACGGACGATAAATCCAATCAAGTTTCGAGCAGTGCATAATTCTATGAGGGCTGGCTGCTATTTGCTGCGTTGGGTTGGATAGGGACTGCAGACATGTGCACCCGTGCAGGCACATCCCTGCCAGCCCGTATGTAGGGCAGGTCATCCCCGGTCACCAACCTCTCTTGCTAGTATCCCGCCCACGCAGCCGGCGACGACGACGACGACGACGCAGCTGCTTCCCTTGACGGACACTACCATTTGCGGTGAACGAAGCCATCCGAGTCCGGCATCCATCCCCAAAGGAGAGGGGAAAAAGGAGAAAAGAGAGATTGACCAAGTTTCGAGCGTCGTGCTCTTCTCACAAGTCTTCGGCAGGCTCTGCAATTTGCGCCGGCCGGCCCACAGGCGCACAGCACACAGCCTCTCGCACTTGCATGCTCCTAGCAGTCTCGCACTCAGGGATCTGCCGCCGCAGAACATAGCAAGGAAAGGACGCAAGCCCGCGTCGACAGTGCCCACGCCCGAGCTGGAGATCGGGTAGAAGAAAGGCAACACGGCGACTACTGCTAGTAGTCTTGCGACTCACAGCGCGTACATGCACTCCACTCGGCCATCCCCACTCGCCATGTCCAGCCGCAAGCAGAGCGGCAAGAACAGGCAGATGACGAACCAACCGCTGCAGAATCGGGCAGAATCGAATGATCCATTCCTATCTCGCGCACCGTCTTTCGACGATGGCGACGAGGGCAACAAGAACCCCTTCGCCTCGGGGCTATCCTCTTCCTCTTCCTCGTTGGCAGCAGGAGCAGCACACGCACACGTAGCTGCAGGAACAGGAACAGGCGGTGTCTCCATGCAAGCGGCCGACAGCGACGCGAGCGGCCACTCAGCGGCCACACGCAAGCTGCACCGACTGCTCATCCCGGCCACCAAGGACCTGCAGCAACAGCAGCAGCAGCTGGCCGCAGACGCAGCATCAATGGGCAGCAGAGGCACTAGGGTGCCCGCGGGCCCCATCGCGGTGCGCGAGGATGTCTCGGACTCGCTCGCGCGCCAGCGGCAGCGGCATCCCCTCGCCGTGTCCGCCAGCACGCCACGCACGGACGCCTCAGATGAGTGGGCTTCCTTTGGCAGCCCGAGCGGCAGCGGCAGCCCCCTGACGGACTTGGGCGCCGAGCTCAGCGACGCCACGCGCTTCTCAGCCATCCGGCCGCTGCCGGAGCGGCCGGTCAGCGCCATCACGGACCTCAGCGTCATCACGGACCACAGCGTCAGCACGGACCATAGCGCCGTCACGGACCACAGCATCATCACATACCACAGCGCCGCTGCCGTGTCGTTGCAGGACGCCGTTGCCAGTGGCAACGGTAGTGCGTGGAACCATTCCGGCGCGCTAGCCGCAGCAGGAGGCTCACGGCATCGCGCAGTGCCATCGTCCATCCCACCGCCATCGGCTGCGGCATTGATGTCTCGCTCGAAGGGGTCCCATGCGCTTGCACAGGAGGCCAAGGCCAAGCATGTCCCGCCCTCGACTTCCCGCGCCGAACAGGGGCTGGTACCCGGGGCAGGCGCGGAAAAGTGGCGATATAGCGGCAACAGCAACGGCGGCGGCGGTGTCGCGGCACCCGCTGCCGATGACGACGCGTACACCAGGCGCTATGGTCACTGCACCACGCTCTCCGCGTCCGGCATCGCGGCGCTCACGCCTGCTGCGCGCAAGCGCACACTCAACCGCGCCGCAGCCGCAGAGAATGCCAGTCCTGTCATCGGCTCCATCAGCGCGTTCGCCAACGTTTCGAGCGAGTCGCTCCCAAGGGCACCCGGCGGCGGCACCCAGCGTCCGTCGTCCGAAGTGAGCACGTCAGACGACGCCCACTCCGTCGCCTCCTCCCGCGGTGGCACGAGGAGCGGCGGTCCACGCAAGTTTGCTGGGCACTCGCCGCCCATGCCGATGATCAACGACAAGTTCAACCCGCGCCCGCACACCTTCTCCATCATCGGCTTTGACAGCGCCTACCCCCCACCCGCGTCGAGCACCAGCCACAACCACGGCAGCAAGAAGCCACTGCTCGATGGTGCAGCAGCTGCTGCTGGCTCCCGTTCAGGCTCGGGCCCCGTTTCACTGCCAGCGGTGCAGAGCCTCAGCTACGGCCACTGCAACGATAGCACCACGCTGTTCCATTCGCATGCCGACAACACCGGCGATTGGGGGGACGACAAAACTTACCCAATCACTGCCCCCGGCGATGGCTCGGGCCTCATCATCGGTGGGCGGAAGATGACGTTCCGGGACATTGTCAACATGACTTCTGTCAACCCGTTCAGCTGGGACACCATGGACGGCAAGCCCGAGCCGGACGACGACCTGCACGACCCGGAAAAGGTCGACGACGCAAACGCCTCGCGCTGGACCTCACGCGCCATTCTCAATATCGGCTCTGTCTCGATCCTTAGCCTCGGCCTCCTGATGCTCTTCGCGGGTTACCCGGTCCTCAGCCACTACTTTGGCCGGCAATACAGCAACCAGGGCGGCTTCGGCCTCGGCGGTACCAACGGGTCGGGCCAGGTGTCGAGCGTCCCCAACGTCCGCACAACGCTCATTGACCCCGACACGCCCAGCTCGGCCAGGACGCGCTTCGGCACAGACGGCCAGACGTACAACCTCGTCTTCTCCGACGAGTTCAACACCGACGGCCGCAGCTTCTACCCCGGCGATGACCCCTTCTGGGAAGCGGTCGATCTGCACTACTGGGCCACCAACAACTGTGAGTCCGCGTCCCCCTTCCGCTCTGCATGGCGCTGCGCCGTGCTGCGCATGTCCCTCTTCTCACTTTCTCCCTTGTTCGGCTACTGTCGCTGACCGGCCTGACGACGTGTCCTTACTCTTACGTAGACGAGTGGTACGACCCCGCGGCGGTGACGACTGTGGACGGCGCACTGCGCATCACACTCAGCCAGCATGAGGAGCACAACCTCAACTTCCGCGGCGGCATGGTCCAGACGTGGAATAAGTTCTGCTTCACCGGCGGCATTGTGGTCGTCTCCGTCCGCCTGCCCGGCTTGGCCAAGGTCCCGGGACTTTGGCCTGCGATCTGGATGATGGGCAACCTCGGCAGAGCCGGCTATGGCGCCACGCTTGAGGGCACGTGGCCCTACTCGTACGAGACGTGTGATGTTGGCACGATGCTCAACCAGACCAACTGGGCCATGGGGACGCCGAATCCGGACACGCTCAACCTAGGCGACTGTGCGTTCAATTCAAAGGTGTGTTTGCTGCTGGCGCTGCTACTCCCTTGAAGAATGCTTGGGATCGGAGGATGTTGCTACTGACCAAACTCGGGCCTTTTGCCCATACAGCATTTCACCCAAGCCCTATCGTATCTGCCGGGCCAGCGTCTCTCAGCTTGCACATGCTCTGGCGAGGACCATCCGGGCCCCAAGCTGTCGGATGGGTCTTACCGCGGCCGCTCTGCTCCCGAGATTGACATCTTCGAGGCTCAAGTGTCCGAGGGGGAAATGAAAGTCTCGCAGTCGGCTCAGTTTGCGCCGTTCAATGCGTACTACAAGCTCGTCGCTGAGCCAGACCTGATCGGCTTAGGGACGGTCATGAACACCTACACCGGTGAGGTCACCCAGCAGGCTGTCTCAGCTGTCACGCCGACGGACCAACACGCGACGCAGTACGCGGTGGATCCGCTCACGGGTAGGATGACGAACGGCACTTTCTCCGAGTACGCGGTCGAATATGAGCCGGGTGATGACGGGTACATCTGGTGGGAAGCCAGCGGGAAGCCCGCTTGGAAGCTCGGCCCGGAGTCGCTGGCTGCCGACCCCTTGTCCAAAATCTCCAGACGTCCCATCCCATCGGAGCCGGTGAGTTTTCGCGAGTCATCCGTTCGGTGCGATACTGCTGCCTAGGCCTGACGCTTTACGACCAACCTCGCACTGGCTTTCAGCTATACCTGATCATGAACTTGGGCATCTCACAGAATTTCGGCACCCCCAATTGGAAAGGTCTCAAGTGGCCCAACATGATGGACGTCGACTGGATCAGAGTCTACCAATTGCCAGGCCAGAACGTTGGCTGCGACCCCTCCGACTACCCGACTAAGGATTACATCAACCGTCATATCGTGGCTTACACGTGGGTAGCTCATTTCTGTAGACCGGCTGCGTGTGCATCCAGCTGACTTTCGTCGCACCCACTAACCCTGTACAGAAACCCCAACCTCACCACCTGGGGCAACTCACCAGAAGTTGGCGGTTACGGCCAGAACTGGCCGCGCAACAAGCTCTACTCGCAGGGCTGCTCGGGTCCCGCGAGTACTACCCCCGGCGATCCCCTCGTTGCGTATCAAAAGGCGGCGTACGTGCCCAAAGCAGAGGTTGGAACCACGAACCCGTCCCTCTGCGCCGTCACCCAGAATACCAAGAATGCGTGATCAGTATTCTTCCATCCCCCAAACCTCTAGCCTTCCGGATCCATCCCATCTTATTTCATCTTTATTCGCCTCGCGTTGCCTGCCAAAGCACCATAGACAAGCTTTCGTTGCAACAGGCTCCCAATCAGTAGATCCCTGCCTCGGTTATTCTCAGCGCTTGCTGAACCCATCGCAAGCCTTGATCCCGCACGAACAATTTACGCTTCTCTAATCTTCCAGCCCCATACAACTGCATCGACTTGGGACCCATCACATCCCACCCACACATTGCGCCGAGTCACTGGCAATCTGCAACACCATCATGCTTACCCTGCAATACAAGCGCCTCCTTTAGATGGGAGTACAGCTTTACAATTAGAGTCGCATCCTCTTGCTAGCATTCGGTGCCATCGAAGGGTACAGGAATGTGCGACTCTGCACGATTTACGTGCACACGTGTAGACACAGTTAATTACGAACTTGTAAAATTCAATCCAGAGGTTCAGAGGGAGACGAGTGTGCACAGAGTAACTGCCTTCAGTTTATATCGGTGGTCGCGTTACATGGGCTCCACGCCTTTCCTCAACAAGTATAGATCCAATCGAAATTAGAGCAAAAGAATGATACAGAAGAAGGCGAAGGTTCCAACGAGCTAGATCGGTTTGCATCAGGCTCTCCGACTGCGAGTGCTACGAGTAACGCGCGTGCGCATCGGCATGTTCTCGATGTCGACAGCATCTGATGAGGGGGCATCCTCGGTGACACGAGCTTTGGCTGCTTTGGCATCACCGCCGACGACCACTTCGGTGATGGTGGCCGCAGCCTTCTTTGCGGCCGTGCGTACAGCCGGCTTGCGTGCCGCGCCGCGCGGCGCTTTCTTCGATGGCGCCATGGGCGAGCTCGCCTCGTTGTCGGCCTGTGCGGCATCCGAGCTGGGGACCACGTTTTCAGAATTGTCAGCGAGCGGTGCCGCGTTCTTCTTGGCCTTGGACGTCACTGCTTTCCCCCGTCCACGTTTAGGAGCTGCTGTTTCAGCTGCAATCTCCACTTCCTGTACCTGCTCTTCCTGTTGCTGTTCAGGTTGTTCTTCAGCTGCAGGCTCAGCTTTAGCCACGGCTTCCACCTCTTTCGTTGCCTTTCGACCACGACGAGTGGCAGTCTTCGGCGCTGCTTCCTGCGCGTCAGCCTCCGGCTGCTTACGAGTCTTACGAGTCTTTGCCTCTGTCTGCACGGGAACGGCATTGGCTGCTTCGGGTACCTCGGCCTGCTCCCCTGGCACAGCTCCCTGTCCTTGAGCAGCACCGGCAGCACCCTCAGGTTCGTTTGCCTCGCCGGGCGCGTCGTCGTCTACTATCGCAGCCGCCTTGGCGGCTTTGCGGCCCCTTGCCGTCTTCTTCCCTTCGGTGTTTGCCGTCGCCGCGTCAACTGCTACCTCCCCTGGCACTTCAGCCTCATCTGTCTTTTTTACCACATGACGCCCACCTCGCAGCGATTTCTTTGGCGCAAGCTTTTCAGTAGCAGTCTCAGGGTGAGAAGTAGACGAGGCGGCGGTGTCTTGCTCGTCATGCTGAGCGGTCGCCTTGCTCTTCTTAGCCCGGGGTGTTCGGGCTGGGGCTCTCTTGGCTGTCGATGCAGCTGGCTTCTCTGCCAATGGCTCTTGTGGTAGGCTGACCGGATCCAACATAACGTCGCGCCCGTCAGATGCGGCGTCCATATCGTTGATGTCCTCTCGCTCCGTTGTCTCCTTTTGGATGGGGGTCTCGCCTGCAAGGCAATGGGGGGCGGCTACGTGCTCGCCATCAACGACATCGCTGGGCTTTGCGAATTCTTCGACCTCGACAGTTACATCCTTGGCTTTCTGAGCATTCGAGATGCGTCCGCGCTTTTTCAGTTGTTCCGTTGCAGGATCAGAGGTTGCCACTACTGGTTGCTTGCTCTCTTCCACAACGATGGCGTCGTTGTCTGATGTAGCAGGAGCTGGTGCTGATTCGGGCGTGAGTTCGACAATGGAGCCCTCACCGACGTCAATATGAGCGTCAGGTTGCCCACGCTGCTTGTCCTTGTTCTCCTCTTCAATGAGTGCAGCCTCCTCCTCCTCTTCAAGCAACATTAGGCGGTCCGTGAGAAGCTGGTGAAGAACAGTCTTCTCCTCTTCCGTGGCCTTCTCGAGCGTCTGCTGCGCTCCGCATGTGAAGCTAAAGCTCGTGACGAGGCTGCGACTTCCCTTAGCGGCACCGCCAGCGGTGCGTGGACTGTCACGGAAGTCACCGAGCGACATGCGAGCGCGAGAACGTGAGGCGAAGCCAGTTGTTTTGGCAGGCTGCGGCGTCATAAATGACGTCCCGAGCGGCTTTCGCTGCTTCGCAGGCGTTGTGGCCTGCACGTTCGCTGAAGCATCATCCCGCTGTTGTTGCTCCTGTCGTTCTTCGTTGATGGGACGAGAGGGCGAGGTGATGAGGCTCAAGCTGCGGTCAACCTCTTCCTCGTCGTCTGAGTCATCCCGAACTAGCGCTTGTCCTTGATCAGCAACCGCAAGCGCGACCGGCGTGCCTGGCGCACTCGCAGGCAGAGGAACGTTCGTTGGGTCGACTGACATGCGGCGGTACGCGGCACTGCTAGCGCGCAAGAGCGCTTCGGTGCGCAATGAAACTTTACGGTTGGATTTGCGCGGAGAGATGGAAGGCATGGACAGAGGGGTTGCTGGTGTTTGCGCTAGCACTTCAGTAACGTTTGGATTCATGTTCTGATTGTCGCTTTCCGCTTCCCTTTCGGCTTCGGCTTGCTGATCAATATCAACTTCGGCATCTGCGACGATGTTTTCGCCCCCCTCCACAGAGGCCTCGTCATCGTCTGCTTCTCCCTCGCTCTCTTCCTCGACCTCTTCAAGGAGCACAACATCTTCGTCCTCTTCGTCATGGGTTCCTTGGTCTGCACCATCGAAGAGGCTCGGGTTCTTCAGGTAGCATTCGGCGCCGAGCTCTTGGGCAGAAAGAACACGCATTGGGCTGACGAGGCCCAACACATCGATACCACAAGGTGTCGGGCCCATCTCGAGGTTAGCAGCGAAGCTTGCGCGTTTTCCTGGGTTGAGTGTACCACGCTTCGCAGGACTCGCCAGCGCGGATTTGCGTGGTGTGGACGCCTTGGATGAAGATGCGGAGGGCGAAATAAGGCGGATAGACTGCTCCGCTTCAGCGCCATTCAGGCGTTCCGTTGCGGCGAACAGGCCCGTTTTTGTTGGGAGTGCAGGTACTGGGCTGTACACCTCTGCAGCAGCCACGAGAGACATGCGGACGCGCCTGCGTGCCGGTGTTCCTGCCCCTACGTTGCTGCTGCGGCCCTTTCTTGCAGGACCAGCGTTGGCGGGGCTGTCGATGATAGGATCAGCTCGGACAGGCTGCTTGGGGAGAGGCGCAAATGTGCCGCCCGGATAGCGCATGCGGAAGAACCGTTTCGCAATCAAGAGGAGGTCACCTTCGCATAGAGGAATGAGATTCGACCCTGGAAACGCCGAGGGTGCCTCATGGATGCCGTTGAGATCGATGCCGTTCGAGCCAAGGACTTCGATCGATGCCTGCGAGCACGCGGGGGTGCCAAAGCTTGGTTCACCTTCCGAGTCCAAAGATTAGAATGCAAGTGTTACACACCTCGCCTGTATTGTCATCGAAAATGATGCGACAGTGCACGCGTGAGATCTCGCTCTTGAGGAATCGCACGTCATTCTCCATCGCTCTGCAACATAATAAAAATAGCAAGGGAATAGTGGGGCGTTAGTAGTCTGACACTAATGAACGCATTTTGCGAGAGCCATGTCGCTTGACACGCACCTGCCCATGGAGATGACATTGCGATTCATCGGGAACCGTTCCTTTTCGCGGCCTTTTTTATCTTCCAGGACAAGTATGCCGTATGTGTGCTCTTCAGCAACGTGTTCTAAACCATTTTGACAGCTCTGATCAAGTGAGTCAGTGCCCGTGGCGTCGGCTGGCTGGCGCCCGGTCATGGCGGAGGCAAGCAAAGTGGCGATGGCCGGTGCACTTTTGGATGCGGTCAGCTTGGCACTTGCAGCGGCAAGATGGGCTTTGAAAGTGCCAGAGGCCGTGCGGCGGAGGCCAGCCCCAGTGCCAGCGGTATTAGTGCTGCCAGAGGTAGCCGTGTCAGTGTTGGTGCTGCCGCCGACGCCCTGGGCCTTTCCAGTGGTGGAGCTCGCGCTGGGAACCCGCTGGAAAGAGACGGAAGGCGTCAGCCCCACACTTCGCTTGAGGGAGTCGAAAATGATGGGCAACGTGTGCGTGGTCGGTGTGGTAGAAAGCTGGTACGCTGCTCTCCACTCCGACGTTTGCTGGGGTTTGATTGACTGATGGCTTCTCGCAATATCGGCAGCGATGGTGTGGTCGAGCGAGGTCCAATCGTTGGCGAGGGAATTTTTCGATGATGATGACGACGACTGCGCCTTGCGATGCGTCAGTTCCGATGGCCTGGTAACGGCTGCTTGATGGGGAGGTGGGTCGGAAGGCAAGCACGAGAGGGACTGGGGAATGCAGGAGAGGATGAGCAGCGACAATGGAGAGATGGAGAGGAAGGGTTGGATGGTCGATCAACAAAGAAACACGCCAAACAAACACTCTCCACTTTTCGGTGCATCCGTCCAATGCGCGGCATTCCTTCGCGTCGCATCGCGTGTTGATGAAGAGTGTCACGTGACCCACCCATTTCTTGCACCAGCCGGATTTTGACATTGGATTGGCCGCCCATCTGAAGTCTGAATGGACACGGTCTTCTTCGGCCTGATGGACGACATTTGCTGGCCTGGAAAACAACTTGCAATTCCTGAAGTTGGCACTCACGGCTGAGGAGACAGGTGTGCGACATCATCCCGCTCTCGCTTGCACGCGGTCTCGGTTCCTTTTCCACAAGCTCACTGCTTAGGCCTTTCGGTGCGGACGACCGCAAGATGCCTGCGCCACTCCTTTCCACTTCGCAAGCATCTTACATTCTTAGCGGTCTTCTCCAGCCATTTGGGAATGTAGGATCTGCCTCGCATGCGCCAACACAACGCAGCGATTTACGACCTCTGCATGCTTTCCGCTCGATCCACCTGCAGACGGACGTTGTACCCACTGCGAACGCCTCCGCGCGGGTCAACCTTGGTGGGACTGACGTCACGGTAGGCATTAGCTGCCAGGTCGATATCGACACCAAAGGTATGGGTTCGAGCTCGGGCAAAGCAAGAGGTGGCATGGAATGCTCTGTTCAATTGTGAGTGGTAGATCTGGGACAGGTAGGGCCGCGTGTGGTCCAATTTGGAACGTGTTCAGGCACATGGGCAGCCGAATTCAAGGCCCCATTCATCATGCAGTGCAATCACCTTCCTCGCACAAATTGTATAGCTATTCATTGTCTACATTCTTTGCATCTGTGTGTCGTTCAGACTGTACACGATCCACGGCGGACTACATAAGCCTGCACAAAGACGTGCTGACGTTGCCGTCCTTCCTCTTTCAGCTCAAATGCCCTGGTCCATTCCCCCCTTCCGACACCTACACCATCACTCGACGCTCTTTCTGTCTCCCTCACATCTCTTCTCACAACTTTGGGTGCATCTGTTCCGCTGGACGACCTCTGCATCACTCCACCGCCCAATGCGCGCTACTGGATCTTGAACATCGACGCGTTCATCACTTCCCTTTCTGGTGGGAATGTAGAAGATGCGCTTGTGCTGGCCGCCAACGCCGCCTTGCAACTGACGCGTATCCCTCGCACAAGAGCGGTCAGCTATGAAGCCAATAGCGCATGCGCGGCAGCGGAAAAAGGAAAGGGCGCAGGGGCAGTCGCTGGCTCTGGATCCATTCTGGCCGGTGCGATCGGACTAGGAGCGGGCACAGATACCGTAGCACGCGATCCACTGGGCGTTAATGACGCACTTTCTCAGCGAGTGTCAAAGGCCATCGATTTCGAATTACTGGACCTGACTCCAGAATCAGGAGGCCGAACGCTGTCCAACCGCAATGACTTGCCCGTTTGTGTGACCGTCTGTCTGCTGCCGGTAGAACAAGGTGCACAGCCTCAGCCTGAGGTTGGCAGCAAGGCGCACAGCGTAGGAAGTGGCGGCAGCGCAGGTGCACATGCAGCATTCTCGGCATATGTGCTCGACCCGACGCTCGAGGAACAAGACGTGCTCGGCACACGCGTACATGTGCTCGCGGACAAGAACGGGAGGGTGCATGGGGTCCTGCACTCTGCGGGCGCGAGTGTCGAGGCGCCACCGCTCGAGCAACAAGCGCAAGCGGAGGGAACTCCCATGCAAGGCCGCAAGAGTGCGATGGTGACAAGTTCGGTAATGGGAACGGATCAGGCAGCTGTCCGCGCGGCTGTCCGCGCCGGTGCGAAGCATGCCTGCGCGCTCGCCGAGCTTGTCCGTGTGCAGCTAAGTGAGCAGGAGAAGCTGTGATGAGCTCAGCATCTGTTTATACACATCTGCATGTTACATTTTGAGGTCTTCGAGTATACAAAGGTGTTCCACAAAGTGAAGATGCATGCGTTCACCAATCGGTGCCAGTGACCTTGTTGACGGCCTCTTTCGCTTTGTCTGCCAACTGCTGCGCGACACTGGCTGCCGAAGAGGCGACGCTACCCGCATACCCAAAGCCGTCAAGCCATGGCGTCTCCTTTGAGCGCATCGCTTCAAATACTTGGATGTCCTTCTCGTGCTGCAGCGTTAGGCTGCAGAGGCAACGGGAAGAGTGAGAAAGCATGGTTTTCCCGAGGCGGGGGGGGGGGGGTCAGCAAGGCGCGTCCTCCGTCTTCAGCTCGTCCTTGCGGCAAGGCAAAACGCACCTGATATCGTCGAGACCATTGAGCAAGCAGTGCCTAGTAAAGTCAGAGATCTTGAACGCGAACGCGGTCCCATCATCGAGGAGGACGTGCTGCTTCTCGAGATCAACGGTGATCTGTTTGGCATCCTTGGCGTCCTGCATGACGCGCTGCACCTGATCGGGCGCGAGGATGACGGCGACAAGCCCGTTCTTGCCCAGGTTCGTGGCGTGGATGTCGGCGATGCTCGGCGCGATGACAGCGCGGACGCCAAAGTCGAGCAGCGCCCACGCGGCGTGCTCGCGGCTGCTGCCACAACCCCAGTTCTCGCCTGCGACGATGAACTTGGCCTCGTTCCAGGGCTGCTTGTTCAGCACGAAATCTGGCAGCGGCACGCCGGTCTGTTTGTCGTACCGGATCGAGTGCATCAGCGCGCTGCCGAGCCCGGAGCGCTGGATCGTCTTGAGGAACACGGCGGGAATGATCAGGTCCGTATCGACATTCGAGCGCTCGATCGGCGCCGCGTAGCCGCGTACGACGGTGAACTTCTCCAGGCCGCTGCCAGCGGCGGCCATCTTCGACGCGGGCACGTCGCCAATCTTGTCCCCATCCGTCAGCTTCTGTGGAGCAGCAGCGGAGACAGTGGTCTCCGGTGCAGGCGGCGGGACGGGCGGCGCGCCGAGATAAGCTTTCGAGTCGCTGATCTGCAGCTCAGGCGCCGAGGCGTCCGCGCCCACCTTGGTGTGGTCCGCGCCGACGAGCTTGCGCACGTCAGTCAGATAGCCGGTGACTGCGCACGCGGCGGCCATGGCGGGGCTCATTAGGTGTGTGCGGCCGCCGGGGCCCTGGCGGCCCTCAAAGTTGCGGTTGGATGTCGAGGCGCAGCGCTCGCCGGGTGTGAGCTGGTCTGGGTTCATGCCAAGGCACATCGAGCAACCGGCCTCGCGCCAGTCAAAGCCGGCGGCGGTGAAGATCTTGTCAAGCCCTTCGGCCTCCGCCTGCTTCTTGACGAGGCCCGAGCCGGGGACAAGCATGGCGTACATGTGCGGGGCGATCTTCCTGCCGCGCAGGACGCGCGCCGCCTCGCGCAGGTCCTCGATGCGCCCGTTGGTGCAGGAGCCAATGAAGACCTTATCGACCTTGATCTTCTCCATGGGTGTGCCTGGCTCGAGCGCCATGTACTCGAGCGCGCGGCTCCATGCGCGCGCCTGTGCCTCGTCTTTGGCGTTCTTAGGGTCAGGCACGCAGCCGGTGATGGCGACCGTGTCCTGCGGCGAATTGCCCCAAGTGACCGTCGGCGGGATGTCCTTGGCATCGATCTTGACGACGACGTCGTACACAGCACCAGCGTCCGTGGGGAGGCTCTTCCAGTATGCGACAGCGTCGTCCCACTGCTTGCCCTTGGGCGCCAGTGGGCGGCCCTGGATGTAGTCGAACGTCGTCTGGTCCGGTGCGATGAGACCTGCGCGGGCGCCAGCCTCGATGGACATGTTGCAGATGCTCATGCGTGCCTCCATGCTCAGCTTCTCGATGGCCGTGCCGCAGAACTCGATGACGCTGCCTGTGCCGCCGGCAGTGCCAATCTGGCCGATGACGTGGAGGATGATGTCCTTGCTATTCACGCCTGGCGCGAGCTCGCCGTCGACCTGGACGCGCATGTTGCGTGCGCGCTTCTGTAGCAGAGTCTGCGTCGCGAGCACGTGCTCGACTTCACTGGTGCCGATGCCGAATGCGAGCGCGCCGAACGCGCCGTGCGTCGACGTGTGCGAGTCGCCGCAGACGATCGTCGCTCCGGGCAGAGTGAAGCCCTGCTCGGGGCCAATGATGTGCACGATCCCTTGCCGGTCGTCTGTCATGCCGTAGAGAGTAACGCCAAAGCGCTTGGTGTTCTCCTCAAGCGTCAGCACCTGTGTGCGCGAGCTGGGTTCCTCGATGAACGTCTTGGTGCTCCGGTAGTTCTTCCGGCTCACCGTCGGCACATTATGGTCAACAGTGGCGAGTGTGCAGTCGGTGCGGCGCACCTTGCGGTTGGCGATCGATAAGCCTTCAAAAGCCTGCGGCGAGGTGACCTCGTGGACGAGGTGCCGATCGATGTAGATCAGACATGTCCCGTCCTTCTCCTCGCGGATCAGGTGCGAGTCAAAGATCTTTTGGTACAGCGTGCGTGGCTGTGCGGTCGACATGGTGGGCTGGCTGCTGTTTGAGCTAAAAATGGGGGTTTCCTGACGCTGGTAGCCAGTGGGCATGCGTATCCTTTGCTTCCGTCCAGCGTTTGCCGACGTTCGGATGGGTTGGCAAGTGTCCGAGGTGGAAGAAGATGCGATGCCATCATGCACTCCTTTTGCTTGTTTGTTGGTGTAGCGAGTCACCATGCATGTCCACCATCACCGTCGGTTAGATGCTGTGCGCGGAGAAAACTGGCGGCGGAAGGATACTCTCGGCCGAGAGCTCATCCACCTTTAGCAGACCCGCCCAGTAGTACATGACATAATCCTACTACATTTCACTTATCTCACTCATCCCTTTGTGCTTGCAGACGCTTGCTTGCTGCCTGACATGTTCTAATCGATCAGTTAAATCACGAGGAAGCAACGATACAATGTGTTGTACACGAGTGATCTATTGTCATGTACCCAATCTCATCGCTAATCTCTACAAAGACGTAAGCAAGCTCTCACCGCAGACTTTTCTTCTCGGCCATGCCGCAGCCAGACGCGTCTACATAGCGACACGTCATAGGTTGAAGCCAACAAGCCGTTCTGCCAACATGGTTCCAGTTTGCGCAACTGAGGAGCGGCATGGTCACAAACTGTTTGTTCGACAAACTCGGCGAACGTCACCCGTCAAGACTTAAGCGAGCCGTCAGGCATGCAACGCGTCCAGTGACGCTATAACCCTACTTCAGCGGACAATCTAGTCGACATTTGTCAACAATGCGGGAGTCGGCACAGACGTGTCGACTGATGCCTGTCGGACTACCCTTCTGGGTTGGGGGTTTGCTGCAGTAGTCGACGCAAGTGTGAACCGCACAAGATCACATCTCACCCTGTACGCCTTGTCACCTTCACCCTTTGACAGTCCCCTCCAACAAGCAGTCAGCGGGGGAGGAGGGGCCTCCTTCTACTCTGCCTACCTACTGACCTGGGCCAGCCTCCGGCTGCCAGCTGACAAGTGCGATGAATGCGCTCATACTGGTCTGCGCAACGTGATAATCAAATATGCACATCTACCGGCTCTCCGCTGGAGATGGCCGTGCGATGTGCTGTCCAGTGTCCGCCGTCAGGAGACCTCCGAGCCTGACGTGGACATCGAAATTGCGATTTCGGCACGTTGCGGCTTGCGCTGGAAGAAAGCTCGAGGTGGTGATGGCTTCTTCCCTGGGCGGCCATGTGCGGCTTCTCCTTGACCCCGCCCGCCTGCGGTGGATCGTCTCTGATAGGCCCAAGACTCTGAGCAATCGGTCCAATGCCTATGGCTGATGAGCGAAGATCATGGATGAGTAAGTCATGGCAGTCTACTACATGGTAAGTTGCTCAAGTAGGTGGCTCTGCCCAGGGCAGGCCTTGAATGTTGAATCTTTGGATGTTCACTTGGGTCTCAATAGCGTTTTGCCATTGATGTCGATCTGTACACTGAATTGCGAAGTGGAGCTCCAAGCCGGTGTCTGAGCCTGGAAGCCAGAAGTCTGGAAACGGGCAAACAACATGCGAGCCGGATCCGCGTGGCAAATGGCAACGAGGCCCATTTGAGAGCGGATCTGGTCCGCTATGTATGCATCGCAGCAGGATCAGCTGTTCGGTATTAGATCGCATCTCAGTAGCGGAATAGCCGAACAGACGATCGACAAGGAGCGTGCGAGACTGTCAGACGGACTTTGATATGGCCGTGGAAGCGTGGAAACGGGAAAGTGCAAGGGAATGGCTTACTGTACATGCCACTTACTATACCAGCCATGCTGCCCGCATGGCTGTCTATGTAGAGATGGCAATCATTGATGATCGCAAGTTTCCGATGGAGCGGCCCTTCGGTGCCCAATGCACGCTGACCCCCCATGGCCCGCGTTCATCCATATTCTACTCGTACTCTCCACTCAGGGCGTCGGCACACAGCAGGGGGTGGTCCCCCCCGCCTCCGGATCTCCGGGTTTGACGGCGCCCACACGTGGCACTTTAAGACATTTGCACTTGTGCCGCCAGCCAGGCCCGCAGGCAGTGTGCGCACAGTGGCACCTCCATGTTGTTGTTGTTGTTGTCCAGTTGGAGGTGGACGCTCTCCATATCCTCTTTCTTCTTTCAGCACAACTGCACACCACAGCCGCGTGGTCCTTGATTATTATTGGTGGTGTGGTAAACAAAGCAATCTCTGCAGCAAGAGCCGGTACATCTAACCGACCCGAACAGAACCGAGCCATGCCACTCCTTGCCTGCCTCGAAGTATGAGCGTGTTGGCCGTGCAATGTGCACCGGTTGCTCATCCTGAGCTCGATCAATGTTTCAGGAGAGTGTGCAGTGCGTTCGATTGCCCCTGGTTCTAGAATGCCAGGGAAGCTCACGTCTCCCAGTCACAGCCGAGCTAGCTACATACACTGACTGGTCTTGGAGTAGAGGTCTGCAATGTATGTACTGACTAATAATACAGACTGAATGACCCTTTCGATCGCCTGGGCACACTAGCAAAAGGGCGAAACAGCACCTTTGCTTCCGTATCCACGTGCAAACACCTAAGCCAGGTTCTCATCGAGCCTTCGCACGTTCCCACCGCCATCGCTCATTATAATCACTCCCAGCGATTGTGGTGATCCATTGGCCTGATCGGACACAGGCTCACCGTCCAAGCACTGTAGACATACGGAACCCTCACATTCAGCGTTTACGGACTGTTACACCACCACGCTCGTACGCTCGCCCATGTCTGGCCATGGCTTCAACCTAAGCTTTCATTGAAGCTGCAGCTTGCTCTCTTCACACTTGCCGATTGTCCATCAGTCTCTCGATCCCGTACGAATCGCAAAGCTGAGAGCAAAGGCACACAGTAAAACACAACACGTCTCGTACCAAAGACGTCTGGGTCGTTGATAGCTTGCTCTACTCTTGCTACATACGCACCCACTCTATATCGTCCACCATGTCCATGTCAAAGCATCCGCCTTCTATCGTGGACGAGTTGGATATGGATACGGCCAACACTCACGGCCACGGAACAAACACCCACATCCAGACGTATCCAATGTCCTCCATCAATGCCAGCGCTGGCAGCCTGTTGGTTGATGGTCATTCGCTGACGATGACCAACAAATGGTCGCCGACGAGGGCGATGCCCCCTCCCGTCGAAGCCCCATTATCATGTTTATCAACGCCTGCTTCGTCCTCTCTTGCTTCTTCCCCTCCTTCAACAGCAGCGCCATCAGCAGTGCATTTTGCACTGCCGAGTGAAATCTCATCCGTATCAGCTGCTACTCCCACAAGCGCGTTCGGCCTCACACTTGACTCGAGCAGTGAGTCGTCCGTCGGGCTGCTTGCAAGCGCTAGGCCGTCGAGCCTATTGCTGGACACACATCGCAGCGAAGCTGATGGCGACACCGAAGGCGAAGACAGCAGTAAGAGCGGAGACGGCTTTCACGGTGAGTCGCTCGAGCAATCGATCCTGTTGATTTACCGCGTCGCATGGCTTGATTTAACGCTTCACTTTCCGCTTCCTTGGCTTCCTTCCTCACTCAGAGAATCGTCTGTCTCCAGTCAAGACTAAAATTGCGGCGACCCAGCCCGCGCAGCGCTCACACCGCCGACGAAGCTCCTCGCTCTCAGCCGTACCTAATGGCCCTATCACCGCACGAGCAATTAACACGCACAGAGTCCCGCTGCCGCTCCCCCTGCCGCCACCGCCCGTACCAGAGAAGCGGGAAGACTACCTGGCGCTCGTCGAGCGGGTGTGGGGCCGCGCGCTCGCATCCAACTCGCTCATTTATCCCTCCGCGGTACCGTCTCCAACCGCATCGCAAGACCTGCCGCTGGCCGTCATCACTCGAACAAGGCGCGCTAGCAGGCTGCTCGCCAGCTCGGACGGTGCCAGTGCTGGTGCCGGTGATGCTGTGGGTGTCAGCCCGCGAAGCAGGGGAGAGGAAACCGGGCGCAGCTTCGCGTCCAAGTCTGACGCATTGACGGCTAGAACAGCGGAGGACACTGACGGCCTCGGCGAGGACGAAAGAGAGGGTGAAGACGAAGATGACGAAGATGGCGAGGGGACCCCGCACACGCCGCGCGACTCGCCTTGGACGGCCGAACCGCTGGCACTGCTCGACGCTAAGACGGTGCGCTACCCACCTGCGGCGACATACGCAATCGGTCCTCAGCGCCCTGTACCTCCATCTCCCGCATCAGCGCACGTCGACCCGCTGGGCCCGCTGAGCCTTGGTCCCCGCTCGGTACCCATGGCGCGTGCCGCTTCCGAAACGCGCGACCAGTGTCCGAAGCCGAGCACCGGAGGCGTGTTGACGCGCTTTCGCCTCCGCAGCGCTGTCAGCTCGCAGGGCTTATCGACACGTGCGGCGTCCTCCTCTGGCTCCGGCTCGGCCTCTGGTGCAGGCTCGCTCGTGGTTTCGCCATGTGCGCTCGCAGTCCGCAGCGAGGATCTGCCGTTGCCACATCACCACGCTGCTCAGGCCGTCGGTGGCCTCGAGGTGCCGTTGATCTACGACGTTGACAGTGCAGAGAGGATGCACCATTCGAGCCCCTCGCTGATGGGCCGACAGAACGGGAGCGAGCGCGCGCATGCGATGCCTCTCAGTCCCACGATGGCATCGCCGAGCCCAGATAGCACAGGGCGCAGCTTCTTTCCGGACCTGATTAAAGGCAGGAGGCGCAAAGACACGCTTCGCAGCCACGCGCCCGCGTCCGCACCTGCTCCGACCGACTACGGCCTTGGCAGCCCAAGCGTGTCCGTAGGCACCTGCAGCCGCGCAGGCGAATTCCCTCCCGCCCCGGCGAGGCAAACGAGCGAGACCAGCAGCGCGGGCGGCGGCTGCGCAGCGATGGCCGCCACGTCGCAAGCCCCGGTGGCGGCGACGGACCCTGTTGTGTGGCACCAGCGTTTTGCGAACGAAGTGCTCGAGCAGGAAATGCGGGAGCAGGAGGCGATCGCGCAGGCGCTCATGGATCATCGGCTTGAAAAGGTCAAAAAGTCTAAGGACGGCGCAAAGGACAAGGAGAAGGGCACACGCAGCTTCGGGTTGCGCCACATGTTCACCAAGAGCGGTCGCAACCTTAAGGAGGAGGTCAGGAGGGGGCAACTAGTGGATAAGGGGCGCCAGCAGGAAGCGGACAGAACGTCTCCGCCCCTGCCCCTTTCGCACAGCTTTGATAACTCGCACGCGACGTCGATGCCGCCTCTGCCGGGTCCTGTGGAGCGCGAGGACGCGCGCATCTCACACGACACGCGTTCGGTCTGGAGCCGGCCGTCGGCGGGCAACGCGAGCTTCTGTAGCAGTAGCAGGGCTAGTACCGCGGCCTCGTTGCTCAGCGCGGACCAGCGCAGCAGCGCCGCAGGTGACACCTCCGCTGACACGTCCTTTAGCTCCGCCGATACGTCGTTTAGTTCCGCTGACAGCATATCGTACAAGTACAGCGTCAGCATCCCTACAGAGTCCTCCGCCATGTCCACATCATACCCGTCTGGCGAGATGGCCACGCGCAAAGGCAGCATCAACTCGCGCGCATCCATCGTAACGAGCAGTTCATCTGCGCGCTCTGCCAACGGCAGCGGCAGCGGGCCGAGTGACGCGCCAGCATCCGCGTCCACATTAGCGTCACTCACGCCCTTGGGATCGATCACTTCCTTCAAGTCTTCCGGCAGCGGCGGGAGTGATGTGCCGAGCCTTGCACCCATCGGCTTCAGAGGCAGCTTTGGGTCCAATCTCCTGGAGGAGGCATTCAAGGCCGGCATGGCCGAAGACCGTGATTCCGTCGTAGCTGTACGTGCTTGCTTCGTAATTATTCCAGAATGTGGTGCTGATACGTTGCAAACCAAGCAGCTTAGAAGACGCAGCAGATCCGGATCCTCCACCAGCCAGCAGAGCAGCATGTCTTGCAAGCCTCCTGTCATCATGCGTCGCACAAGCAGCGCTCTCAACGGTGCTAAGCTGCTCGATGCAAACCTGCCTCCGCCCATCCAAGAGGAAGCCCGGCCGCAATGTGATGCTCCGTCCAGCGACGCTACCATAATAGCTCATGTGCAAGCTTCCGTCAACTCGGAGGTCCTGCAGCCGCCTTGCAAGGACAAATCTCAGGTCGGGCTCTCCACTCCGAAGGCTTCAGAGATCAACCGGTCGGCGCAGAGAGGGGCAAACCCCCGAAGTCCCACCAGCCCCAAGCAGCGCGCACTGACCGGAAAGCTTGCATCACAGTTAGCCATGCTGCCTAGTCTTAGCTCGTCCTTAGGCTTGTGTTTGCAGCACACCGCAGCAGCGGCGACAACAGTAGCGGTGGCACCGGTTATAGTCGCCCATACGGTGGATTCAACCGCATCGTTGCCCCCAGAGGAATACTGGCGCGCGTATGCAAATGGG
Organism: Tilletiaria anomala UBC 951; assembly: GCF_000711695.1. NCBI lineage: Eukaryota > Fungi > Basidiomycota > Exobasidiomycetes > Georgefischeriales > Tilletiariaceae > Tilletiaria > Tilletiaria anomala. The sequence continues at coordinate 33,464 of NW_013546972.1, read as the reverse complement.
CAGATTGAACTTAACGACCCTGTGACCCCCACATTCGTGTCCGCATCTCAGGATGGCTTGCGCATTCACATGGCTGCTATGTCGCCAAATCTGGAGGCAATACAGAACGCGACCAGTCCCACCGACCTTTCCTTTCCACCACCGCCTTTGCGCGCTTCGGAGGGCGGGCGTGGATTTGAAACTCCCCTGCTCCTCTCATCGTGCGAGGCCCAACGCTTCCAGGCCACGCTTGCCGCCGTTAAGGCCGTCATCAACGTGCGGGAGACAAGTCGGCGCCTGCATAGCATCCTCGAGCGCGTGTGTGGCGCCATGCGTCTCGAAGAAGTCAAAGTCGACGCGGTGCTGAATACCTCCGTCGTCTGTCTCGCAAGAGCTTGCGCAGGTGCTTCAAGCATGGATGGCGGCGATGTTTTCAAGACAAAGGCCTGCGCCTCCACAGTCACAGATGCCTTTGCATTTGTTGGGTTGCGCTCCACATCAATCGCCGGCCACACGGTGCTTTGCACAGACAATGCCTCGCTCGTGATTCGTGATATCGAAGCTGACTGGCGATTCAGGGGCCTGCCCGTAGCATCCTCAGCCCGCTTCTATGCCGGCATACCTATACGGGACGCACAGGGACACGCCATAGCAGTGCTTTCCCTTTGGGCTCGAACTGCACGACCTGATGGCCTTACAGCCAGCCAGCAAAAGCTGCTCAGCCTCGCCTCAAGGGAAGCAGCAGCTGAGCTGGAGGCTTCTCGTCGCTCCGCGCTGGACTTAAAGCTGAGAGAGTTGGACCAGAGCGTGCGCGAATGGGCGTACGCAGTGTCTCATCCAACAGACAGTGTAGACACGGCTTCGCTCGCAACGTCAAAGCCGCCAACGGCACCAATCAGCAGTCCCAGTCCATCTTTAGCTGAACGACGTAACGTCAAGATTCCATCAGAGCTGCTCCTCCCTTCTTTGCGGTCCATACCTGAGTCATTGCACCCAGAATTCATTCGGCTCCAGAAGGCGGTCGATGCAATGTCACAAGCACTGCAAGTTGAGACGGTATACCTTGCATCAGTTGATTCCGACCCACTCAATGCCACCGCCATTGCCTCCTCCAAAGGCAGTTCCAGGAGCGTCGCGTGCCTCGATGCGCCTCTGCACCTGTGCGCACTTGCGTCGACAAGTCAGGGTCTGCGTTGGCGTGGTGATCGCGCGTCACAGCTGATCGGTACAACAGGCTGCAACTCTTCATTCACTATACGGTGCGAGACTGAAGAGCAAGCACGTTCGAAGGCTTTCGGAAGGGGCTGGGTCCTTGGTCTCGTCGCTCCTACATTTGACTTTGAAGCACCAGAGGTGGTAATGTACATTCAGCGCTTTGCGCGCTTGCTCGGAATTGTGCTGTACGAGGAAGAGTCAGCCCGAACCTCATCGATCGCAACGCTGACAGCCGGTCAGCCAACCAAGGAGCGATCTCACCATCTGCATACGTCACCCATGCAGCAGCAGCAGCAGCGTCGGAAGGAGGCATATTTAGCGAGTAGCAAGGACTCTGCGCTTTTTTTGCGGTCCCCAATACCTAAAGTGCAGGTAGATCGTCCCCTCCCTTCGCATCCCGGGAGGACACAGGTCGGTACACGTGTTCTCCCAGCCGCCTCTCCGCCGCCTGCCAGTCCTCTCCCGCTTCCACCCATGACGCTCCCAGACCCCCCTGTGTACGTGTCCTCACCATCTTTGTCATCCAGGGAGCACGGCAGCAACACGCATTCGCCGCCCAAGCGCGAAGTACAACTGCCCCCGGGACACATTTTGAACGGCATTTCGCCACCACGTTCGGCTGCTCCTGTGAAGCAAGGGGCACTGGGCACCTGTCAGTAGCAGTCGCTGCTGCGAGCTTTACTATCGACGTCAAAGACGCAGGCGGTACTACCGATAGTGGCATGCGACGAGACTGGTGCCAGAAATGGACACCCTGACTGTGGTCGGTTCTTCGCCTGGCGGCCGGATGGCATGGTTCGGATGCGGAGTTCGAGAAGGTACTGCAGCTGGAATCTGTTGAGCAGTGGATTGCTCATGGCTTACTTAAGGCGTGCCCCTTGCTGCGCTTGGATACTCGAGCCGAAGAAGTAACACAACACATTCCTTTGGCTTCGAACGGGGCCCTTGGCTCTGAACACCCACACATACCCGCGCTCTTCTGTAGCATTGTTGTAGCACATTCTTTTCGCTAGATGGTTCTTGTAAATATACTTTATTCGTTTCAGTGAAGACAGGTACAAATATAACACGTGACGCGTGCCTATATGCGCAGTGTATCCAGTCGCAGACGGCGGAGTGGGAGGTGAAATTGGATGCGCAGGACTCAGGAGAGAAAAGTAAGAGAAATGAGGCCGCGCTAATATATATGGCCTACGATGGCGAGGAACCGAGACGCATGCCGAGTATGACGCCTAGTGCGGCAATTATGAGTGTTCCGGCGAGGAGGGCCGTCACTGACACTACATGAGAACGATTTATGCAAGGAGGGTATCGTGAGCGGACACCATTGCTGAGGCTCGCAAATGTAAAGCCAAGAAAAGAGGCAGGAGGAGGAGGGAAAGCTCACCTTCTACCCGACTCGGTTGGAACTTGCCGCCAATCAGGAGCGTTTGGACACGGAAGAAACGGAAGCATCCGAGCAGGAGGACGACGATGCCGAGTGCGACAAAGGATGCGCCGATCGGCTTTCCACTGTAGACGCGGCTTTTGAAGCGTAAGCACGGACGGTGGCGTTCCGAGGATGAGAATCAACCATAGGTAGACACGCACAGCTTTTGTAAGTCTTGCAGTTGCATTCCTGGACCCGGCAGAAGGAACGAATCCGCTACTTGGTCTTGGTCTGCTTCGACGTGAAGATATGATGGGTCGTCATCCGGGTTCATGACCAGTTCTGAAGAGGCAAAAAAGGACAAGGTGTTAGCATGCAGGCGATATGAAGCGGACGGATGAGGCAGACGCCGAGGCGTCCGCACCTGGAATCTTGAAGAGCTGTGTAATCGCTCTGCATGCGGTTGTAGTTGCAGCAGTCACGATCAAGACTTCAGCGAAAAATGACGGTAACTTTTCTGTGAAGTGGCAGTATAGAAACTCACATCCCGAGCGACACGAGCCCTAGACTTGTTCGGAGCCACGCGAGGCTACAGCATCGATGTAAAATAACACAGCGCGTCCAAACCAATGAGCCCTAACTTGAGCCGATGGCACATTTCCTCGATTGGAGCTTCGGTATAAACGCACAATGTCCGCTCGAGCGCCAGGTGATCTCTAGCCACGGAGCCGATGTTCTCGAGGTGCTTGGCGGGCTGTGGTATTGACAGCATCTCCGCTGGGTCGGTCACCGTCGCGAGCTCTTGAAATAGCGTATGGAAGTCAAACTGGTGTGTTGAGCCACGGCGCACAGGGTAGGTGGCGAATGAGAGCGGCAGCGGCAACGACGGTGCTTGCTTCGCTTTGAGGCGACTTCAATGAAAATAGAGGAAAGAATTCGCCACTCTGTCGCTGGATATCTCAAATGGACCGTTTGCCGATACCTGGTAAGCAAGGAGCTTCCCGAGGGCTGAGAGTGAGTATGGCCGCTAGCATCATGTTTGCTCAATTCAGTCGTCAGTTCGGAGTGGATGGCCATAAGGTGTGTAATGTGTAGAGTGCTCGCGATTGAGGCTGGATAGCAGGTAGGGTTGTGATATCTATTCTTGTGAGCGCCACGCGGGGTGGACTTTGGATGGAGCGTGCGCATCACCCTCGCGCGCACGGTGCACGGTGCACGAGCATCGAGCATTAACCAACAGACGACACATGGCGGCGTCGCCCCTCATTCATGCTCGACGCGTGTGTGTGCTCCATGTGTATGAGCCATCAGCAGGGACATGCCCCTGGAAGCTCGTCTTCCCAGAAGAGGTTGTCGACAGCCGGTGAAGTCGCATTTCTTGGTTCGCGTTAGAGCGACAACTGGGCATCGCGGCGGTTGTAACTGGGTAGAACTCCAAAGGCGGGCCGAGCCACCGCGCTCCACTCTGTTCACTATTATTCAGTATGGCTCCGCCAGCGACGTTGCCGTGTCTGGCGGTAGCCAGGCTCAAGTACAAGAGTCCTCACAAGCAGGTAAATGAAATCAGATAAAGAGAAAAGGGTTTCCTGGTCGGACCGACTGACATTGGCCTTTCCAATCTATACGACCGCAACGCTACCGATCGCCACCGTTTCGAACAGGACCTGACCTTTGCAAAGGGCGAGAAGATCCGTGTCCAATCCACCGCACCCAAGACCGAGGACAACCAGGACGAGGACGAGGAGGAAGAAGAAGATGAATGGTTCATCGGGGAAAGCCTCGACGGGAGCCGCAAAGGCATATTCCCGGGCGGCCTCGTCAATTTTCTCGAAGGAGAGCAGGAGGAACAGGTAGCAGCGGTAGTGGCAGCCATTCCCACAGCATCGCAGAATCAGACTGATTCTTCAGGGAAAGCCGAATCCGACCCGCCAGCCAGCACGGAAGGAGTTCCAGCCTCAGTCGACCCTTCAAATGATGAGCAGTCCGTATCGGTCGCCGCTGCGGCCGCAGGCGACAACAAGGTGCAAGCGATTCCGGCAACGCAGGAGCCAGCCACATCGCTTTCTCAGGAAAGTTCTGCTCCTGCAAATTTCGCTTCTGTCAGAGAAACTTCAGAAGGGCAACACGTAACTTCACAGGACGTGGAGACCAACATAAATTTGACGCCCGCCACGCCGGCTCCGGCCCCTGTGCAAAGTTCAAACCCAAAACCAACACCAGCACCAGCTGTAGCTGCCACGAATAAGCCCACTGTCCCACTAAAGATCGGGAACTCGCTTCGGGATCGAATCGCTGCATTTAACAAACCGCTGGACAGTGCTAACAACAACGGGAGCCAAGTTCCGCTTCCTAGACCTGCTGGAGGAGGAGGGTGGAAACGGCCTCCTCCGCCGCCTGCAGGCGAGAAGCCTCTTCTTCCTATGCCCGGACAGCTTGGTGTGAACAAGCCGACACAGATGCTGGCCGGTATCAGGCAGATGGCTGCTGCTGCCGCTCCTGCGAGGCCCGGACTTGGCGCCAGAACTGAATCAGAAGAGAAATCGCCCGAGATCTCTGCAGCTGTGACTGCTTGCTCTCCAACCGAAGCGGCCATCACGGAAGTTGCTAACGCCGGTGCCAGTGGCGGATTCAGTGCTGCTGATGCCAAGACGTCCATTAAGATGTCACTCAAGGAACGCATGGCGGCTTTGCAGAGGGGTCAGTTGGGTAGTGCCGGCTCCGCTCCGGATGGTTCCGCGGCAGCGGCAGATACTGCAGCTGGTGCAGGTGCAGGGGGCTCGGATGCAGATGCGACACTTGGCCTTAGGACCAAGAGTCCCCCGCCGCCCTTGGCGCCGAAGCCTGGCAAGCTATCCGCGGAGAGACGGACGGCTGCCATGGCTGGTATCGGCATGGGCGTCGGTTTCGGCGGCGCTGCTGTAGCTGCTGGCACGGAGCCCGAAGATATCACAAGGCAGAAGAGCAGGGATAGCATCACCAGTGCCTCGGCTCGGTCTTATGGGCTGGACGAGCCAGCGGCGACTATGAATGTAGTGGCTACCCCGAGCACCACTACTATGGGCGTCCTCCGCGATGAGCCTTTGCAAGTTGACGACGTCGCCGCTATCGAAAGCGCTTCCTCTCAAACACATGTCCAAGATGGTGGTTCTGTGGTTGCGGCTGCGGATGGCGATGCATCGCCCGAGTCAGCGCAAGTTCCAGAACGTACCCCGGAAGAGGAGGAAGCGGCGCGACGTGCGGCTATTGCGCAGCGTATGGCAAGGCTGGGTGGAAAACGGCTCGGCGGCGGACCTGCTACTGGCGCTGGTCCCGCTCTCTTCGGCGCACCGATGCCCCCAAGGTCCAAGCAGACCTCCCTTTCGCCTACCCGCCCCACTTTTATTGAGGGAACCACCCTCGAAGGAGGCGTAACGGAAGAAGCTGATGGCGTCGCTGGAAATTCGACTGCTGATGCCCCAGCTATAGGCGAGGCAGCTGATAATTTGACATCTGCTGCCACGGCCACGGTAGCGCCTCAACAGCAGCAACAATCGACCTTGGCGGTCCCTCGTCGGGCTGCACCACCTAGGCGTAAGAAAAGCGCTCCAAAAGAGCCGGAGCTGGAGCTCGGAGCGAACGCTGCTTCCCCTGCTTCCACTGCGGACGTGAGGGGGAATGCGGATACCGGCGATGCTATTCCTGATCCTGCTGCAGTGGACTCTGCGGCGGCTGCAGAGACGCAGTCCGATGCGTCTGCTTCCGTGACGAACGATGTAGTTGACTCTACTCTAGAAGGGCCGCGCGAAGCTACTTCCGAAGCAACGGCACTTACATCTGCACCTGATCACGAATCCGACACAATGGACGGCCTCGGACTTCAGCGTCGTGGTTCAGGCATCGAAGATGCTAGCAGCACAGACGGCGGTGCAGGCACGTCCATTACGCCTGTGAGCGATGTCAACATCCAGGAGTATACACGTCAGCTGGAGGAATTTGTCAAGGGCGATGAGTCGGCGGTGGACGAGGCCGTTCTGCCGGAAGCGGAGCAGGTACACGAAGCAGCGACAGCTGAGCATGGAGCTGCGCCGGAAGACGAGGCAGAAGGTGCGGGTGAAGTGCACGAAACGGTATCGGGGCCAGAACGTCGCGTCAGCGTACTTAGCAGCGTAGGACGTGCAGCTAGCGTGCGTAGCATCACCAGTGCTGCTGGCGGCGAAGGGCCTGCACCTCCGACCAGCAGACCAGGCAGCGTGCGCCCGCCTGTGCCCCGCACGTTTGCCTCACCCCCACCATTGTCTGGGGCTACGGCTACGGCTGGGGATGCAAGTGCAGTCACCACACCAGCAGTAGGTCGCAGCATTCTGCGTGCCAGCACTGCCTCGCCGCCACCGCCACGCAGAGCGGTGCCCACGCCTGTCCCTCCAAAGTCCCCGTCGCCTGCAATTCCAGGAGTGACGCCGCGATTTGGGCTTTCCGAGGAAGAAAGGGAAGCTGCTGCTGCTACAGAAACTGAAGAGGTGCCCATGCCACAGTCCATCGACGCTGCTCTTGCGGGCCCTGCCCTAGCTGCTCCAAAACCGCGGATGGCGCTTCCAGCGGAAGATGAAGCGTTTGAAGACGACGAAGCACCCGATACCCAGTCTGCTGCAGCTGCAGCCGTTCCTGTGGAGCCCGAAGCTGCTGAATTACACCAACCAGAAGCAGCGGAAGCGGCCGCACAGCTGACGGAAGAGGAGGAAGAAGCGCAACGCAGGGCACGGATCGCGCAGAAGATGGCACGTCTAGGCGGTCAGAAGATCGGCGGGGCCCTGCCCATGGGTATCATGGGTGCCCCGATGCCACTTAGGCGTGCGGTGCCGGCGCCGGAAGGAGTAGTGGATACGGGATCAGGAGAGGCCGGTGCGCCAGGCGACCACGCCGATCTTGCAACCCCCCCACCCAAACCACCGACGCGGAATGTTCCTGCAGGTGGGATCGCTATCCCTGGTCTGGTTGCCTCGCAAGTGCAGACTCAAACTGCAGCGGAGGACTTTTCTACCGTTGGGGAGCATGTGCCTGTCGCTGAGACTCCTGAGATGATTCCAAGAGATGCGGCCGCTTCCCCGGTTCGTCTGGCCAAACGGCAGTCCACCCTCGCCTCCAAAGACGTGGAGCATCTAGAACTGGCATCTGTCGATCCAGCAGTCGCTATCCTCTCTCCCATTTCACCAAACCCACTTCCTGGAACACTTCCTAAGCCGCCTTCCCGCTCGGCACCTGTCCCATCGGTACTGGCAGCAGCTGCCCCACTGCCACATGAAACGTTGCAGCATGCTGAGCCTGAGGCGGATGCGAATGCTGAACTGGAGACTCAACCTGAACTGTTGCAAGAGACACGCACCTCAGCTATGCCCACAGGTGAAGCGCCTGCTCAAGGTGCAGGGATCGGGTTCAGATCAAACTCGCGAGACTTGGATCTGATGCCAAGCAGTCGTGAGTACGAAACGTTCATTCTTGACCTTGAGCTGTGTTAACATTTTCAATCATTCTTTCAGACTGGTGGCGTCTTGGAACCAGTCCTCTGCGTCTGCCGATGACCGTCAGCGGTCGCCCTGATGCTATCATGTTTGCTGATACGGCAACTGCGACGAAGCGCGGTCGCACGAAGCACACAGCGGAGGTGCACGTGCTTTTCGAGGACTATTCGCAGACGAGTGAGGACACGGCATTTGGATGCCTCACGCGATTGCAAGCGGCTGAACCCTTTTATTCTATTCTCCAGTTATTGATCTGAGCTTTGAAGAGGACGATGCCGATGAGGCGAATACTACATTGACGCAACGGCATCTTTTCCCGCCAGCCAAGCCGACGCGCGAGCTGTTGGAGCATTTTGCAGTCAAAGCCGGTGCCGCTTTAGGTGATCGAACTTGCTAGACTTTCCTGAATTCCAGATTGACTGACCTGCCACTGCTCCCCCAGCCTCTGCCGCGATTGCTATTGGTGGTGGCAAGAATGCAAAAGCTGTCGGCGACGGCAGCCCGCAAGCGTTCTTGCAAGCCGTGCTTCAGGCTGCCCCGCAGACGCTGCCTCCGGTTGGTACGAGCTACGGCGTGCCGATTTTGGTGCAGGCGGGGCCGATGGTTACTGAGTCAGGTGCGGACGACATCAAGGTGGGCGACTTTGTCGTATGTTACGGTGCAGATCTATCTGGTCGCAAGGGGTTCGCTCCTTACCATCTGCAGATCGGCTCGCCGAACGACCCAACGGCCGCCATTGTTGTCGAGTATGACGAGAAGAAACGCAAGGTGCGCTGTATCCTCCAGCGGCGTGCGCCGGAAGAGGTAAGCATCCGCTTAGACGACCTCAAAGCTGGCATCATCAAGGTAGGCCGGCCGATTCCCAGAGAAGGATGGATTGAGGACTGGGCATGACCACATGGCCAGCTTAGTGCAGGCGGAGGAATGTATTTGCGGAGCAGAGCGTGCAAAGAAATGCCCTGTTGCGAGTGAGCATTTCTCGATTGATTGATGAGCAGGATGGGCGAATGCTTAAGATACAGGACAGATCGACCGTTATTAAAGTGAACCCCCGAAATAGCAAGAGGGAACAAGAAAGAACCCGAGTAAGGAAGAGAGAAGGATGAATCAATGCCAGGTTTCATGAGACGGCGGCAAGGTCTATTAATGCAATTCGAAATGTGCTTTTGACTGGAAGACAAGGTTTCGCCACCTCTAAATCTATTAAGTAGCAGTCTGGTCGGTGTTGAAGCAAGAGAGGAAGAAGCGTCAGTGCATTCGCAGAGCAGCATGAAAGGGAAGATGAGAATGTCGGTATACGCACGTAACCACCATCGACGAGGAGGTCTGTGCCCGTCGTGAAGGCGCTGGCGTCGCTTGCGAGGTAAATGACGGCGCCTTTCAGGTCCTCGGGGTCGGCCATGCGGCCCATGGGCGTTAGGTTTTCCCACGTCTCTCTCAGCTCCCCTGTTTTAGTGCATTGACCGCTCTTCAGTGTTGGTCATTTGAAAATGCAAAGAATAAGACGAAAGCACTCACGACCTGCAGGGCTACTCTCGAGGATGGTGCGCGTGAGCGATGTTAGTGTGTAACCGGGGCTGAGCGAGTTGACGCGAATGCCGGCCTTGGCCCACTCTACGGCGAAGGAGGCGGCGAGGTGACGGACGGCCGCCTTAGAGGCATTGTACGGTGCCTGAGGCTGAGGGATGTTAACGACGCCGGCGGACATAGAGGCGACGAGGATGATGCTGCCTTTGGTCCCATCGGCGAGCATGTGCTTAGCGCTTTCACGCGCGACGTAGTAGCTGCCGTTGATGTTGATGTCGTACAGCTTTTTCATCTTGTTCGTCGGGTACTGCGTCGCGGGGAAGTTCTCAACGATGCCGGCCGAGTTGACGACGACATCGATTTTGCCAAAGCGATCCTTGATGTCCTGCATGACGCGCATGACGTTGTCCTCGTTCGACACGTCACAACCGTAGCCCTGCACATCGATCTCGCCCTCGGACACCTGGCCATGCTCGAGGAACCACGCCTCGATGTCCTTCGCGGCCTGCTGCGCTTCCGCCGCATTCAGGTCCAGCACGGCGATCGAGTTGGCTCCAGACTCGACAAATGTACGTGCAATCAGGTTGCCGATACCCCGTGCGGCGCCGGTCACGACGCAGACTTTTGAGTCCTGTTGTGCAAGAAAATAAGGGGAAAGGGAGGGAATGAGCATGTACATTCAAAGAAGTCCATGTGGTTTGAGGAAAGGCATGCATGAGCAACTCGCCATGGAGAAGGAAGCGAGCGTTCGCTTCGTGTGCGGTCCCACCTTGCCACCGGTGGTGGAGTGACCAATGTCGTCCGGGTCACGCTCATGCAGATCAGGGTAGGGCACGACTGTCGAGTTTTGCGAGCACATGAAGAGAAAGAAGACCAATTTCAATAATTGAGTAAGCATTCAAACTCAAACGAGAAAGCAAGCTGTCATGCAAGGCAAACGGTGAAGCTTGCCAAGGGCAAGGAGCGCCAGCATGCCTTAGTGCCGCTCATGTAGCAGCTGAACGCAAGTGTAGCGATCGACTTCTGAATGATACTTACTGTGCTCGTCCGTAGATGCGTGTGTAGGCTTCTCTGCATCGCGGCCCATGGAGGAGGTGGTGATCCGGCGTTGATCAACATTTGGGACAGCACCTGAGTTCGAGCGGCCGTTTCGAGCGACACCTGTGCCGCTGCTGAACGTGCGCCGAGAAGCAGAAGCGGCCGCTGCTGCTGCGACTGCTTCTGATGGCCTGGCCACCGCTGGAGCCTTGATCGACGCCCGTGAAGCGACGGCACGCAGCATGTGACGAGAAGACTGCGACGCGATCATCTTGATTGGATCTTCGAGCGCGATATACAAAGTGCAAATCCCTGTCCACGCTATCCGGTGAGTTCGACACCACGTTGGGGGAAGATGATATCTGCAACGAGGACGGATTCGCTCTCCAGGTGCGGTCCTACTGCGCTGCCAAGGAGCATGATTCCCAGCCAGGGGAGACGAGATGGCAAGGTGGAGGAAGGTCAAGCTCCAGTTGGAGATATAACCGTTGCTTCGCATCCCCTCCAGTTGACTGCCAGCGTGGTGTGGCGCAAAAAGGGCCGCAGAGAGGCACTAGGCCAGTGTAGGAGACGTGCCGCCGCACCGGTTCCTCGGCAATCTCTCACCTGCGCTCGTCGTCATAACTCATTTGGACCGCCACCCTTCTTTTTCTCTAGTTTCCTGCCATACGCTCAAACAACATTCACATGTATAGCATCGTCTAAGGTGAAGCATGAGCTGAAACGTTTGTTACGACCAAGATGATACACATGAAAATATAAGGAAGTTGATAAGACGCACCGCGCGCGCTCGAGAACGATCCGTGCCGTCTTCTACGTAGCCGCTAGCGACGCTGAGCTGCGGCAGTCGAACTCGCCGCCGCCGCCGCCGCGGTCGAGGCGCTGTAGGCGCTTGCGACAGACTGAAGTGAGGCGCCCAGCTGTCGGGGATCCCCCCACGGGTCGGACGCGTTGCGCACGGCCGAAGGCCACGCGCCCGCTGCAACGCCATTGTCCCAGTCCTCCTGCAGCCCTTGCTGCACTGTGTCATTGGCGGTCGAGCGCAGCTGGTCCGGCCGGGTTGTCAGGTTGCTGGAGAAAGTGCCTTTAGGCACTTGCTCGAGGCCCTCGAGCAACACTGTTGCCATGCCTTGCACGAGGTGGTCATCCTGCCAAACAAGAAAAGCGTGATGAGTGGGCAACTCAGAGATGAAGTCACTTGCCTGGCAGACTCGGCAGCGAACGCATCCTCACGATGTGGCAGTGGAACATGCTGACTCCGTGTGCATCAGCAACGAAACGGATAACGACCCATCCATTCGCGCGTACATCGTAGCCGTCCCTAAGCGGAGGGTTCCTGTGGGCGGTGAAGTAGCGATTGCTCTAAGTATCTCAGCAAAAGGCATTGAATCAGCCGCGCGCATCTCAAAAACTAACTCAAGATTAAAAGGAACGCCCGCCTTCTGCGCTTCCTCTACCGTGTCAAATCCAAAGGAACCGTCACCGCTTCCAATGACCCAGAATTTGTGGCTGTAGGGGAAAAAGAAAAACAACCCAGAAAATTTCAGCAATGCAAAGTCGCTGCGGCTTGAGCGCTCGAGTCAGGAGGATGCTTGTGCCTTGCGAAAGCTCACCTGTGCAGATGGAAAGGATGTAGCGCGCTTTGCTGCGATGGTATGTAAGAAAGAGCCTCGTCAATTGTCAGCGGGCATCCATTCAAAACGCAATGCATACGGCCAACACACGCAAACAGAGAACTACTCACACCCCCAAAGTAGTTGTATACCGGATTCTGAACGACGATGTCGACAATGGAGGAGTCTGCAATCGCTTGACTTAGCTGTATCATATTCGAATCGATCTCCGCGACCGTCTTGCCTTCCTCCGTTAGCTGGAACAGCACAGGATCCTGCTGGTCCGCCTTGACGGTGTTCATCGGCTGCTCGCCGACCTGCCACACATTGACCTGGCTCTGCGACACGAAGGCGTGCAGCGTCACGTTCGATGCAGTGGGGACGTGCGCGGCCGGGTTGAAAGGGACGTCAATGCTCTGGTTCCAGATCGTAGCGCTCTTGACCAAGCCGCCAAGCGAGATGGAAGCATTGTTGCGCGTGTAGAGGTGCTCGAAAGCCGCATCGATGCTCAGGTTTACCTCTTCCGCTGTGTAGTCGCCGGTCTGATTGTACGTCAGCAGCGCGAATCCTTCGATCGGCTGCAGTGGGCGCAACCCCGTGAAGCGGATGGGCCAGTCGCGGTACGCCTTCGACTCGTCCAGCTCGACCATGATGCTCAACCGCGAGCCGATGGTGAGTTCTGCAACGTCCACAAGCGTCGGCTCAACATAGTTGCCATCCACTGCGACGATCCACATTCTAACAGCGGTGGCGCAAGAGAGTTGGTATCAGCATGTCAGCAGTAAAATGTTCAAAGTCTCGCAGATTGCGACACGCACTTGTGATTGTCGATGGAAAGCGCATCCTCGTACGACGAAGTGGCTTCGATGGCTTGGATGTTCAGCCATCGCCTTCCGGCCGCCAGAGAAGCGCCAGCATTGTACACGGTAATAGGAGCCGACGTATTCTGGCACGGCCCGCCGTAGTATTCCTCAAATACTTTGATCGCGTCGAACCCTTCTTTAGCAGGATTCGGTGATATGCATCCTTTTGACGAAAAGCCGCTGTTGATGTTCCTCGTTGACGCGAGCAGGCCAAGCTCAGCTGCGTGAGCGACGGACGACCAGTTTGAGTGGCAGTACTGACGCCCACGACCGTTGATGAGGAAGGAGTCGTAGCAGACGCTGCATGAATGAGACAATTTAGCTCGCCACACCTCTCCACAGCTGTCTCCTCGCCCTGGCTCACGGGGGAATATCTGCAAAAGATGAGCAGTGCTTCAGCACCCATACAGCAAGCACCAAGGCAATCTCCGTGACTCACCAGTCGTGTGAACAGCAATAAGCATTTCATCGGCTGTGACATGCAGCTGGTCTGTCCGAAACTGTATTGTAAAGTTGCCTTCAGCCCACTCGAGCTGCTCGATCGTGTCCTTGTCATTGGAGATCAGATTCCAAGGTTTTGCACTGTAGAGCAGCGTTCCGGGACGTCGTCAGCATGGTTCAAGCTGATAGCTTAGCACGGCCGCAGGTGAGACACACCGAGAGGCCTTTGGGCGAACGTAGAAGGGCCAGCGGAGCCCGTCACTGTAATAGCCAACAGTATGAGCATGTGCCCAGTAAGCACCGTAATGGCCTTGAAGATGGAAGCGGTAGGTGAAGCTTCCCCCAAAGGGAATATTCCATTGGTTCAGTCCTGGCACTCCGTCCATTTCTGTCGCCAATGACGGACGCGTATACTGTTCAGCGTGACGATCGCAAAACTCGTGTTAAATTGCAGAGCCACTCACGCGGAGTGCCATGCATCAGGACCCCATGATGATGGATGGTGAATGGCGTGGAGCTGTTGTTGTTCACTGGCATGTGTTCACAAGCCTTGTCAGGAGCAGCACAGCTGACCTATCAGGGTTCGGCCCCTCACCAATCACTTCTACCCAGTCATCCTCATCCCAGACCAAAAGTTCGCCGGGGTATTGACCGTTGACGAGATAGTGCAGTCGGTCATAACCGTCTGCAGAATTTACGTTATTAGCCGAAAATGAGAGAACGGAAGAGCAAGATTGTTTTGCCAATTTCAAACTTACCTGGGGCGTAGTGATCTCTGGTGATCGTGATCGTTACGGTTTTGTCTGGAGCGGGAAAATTCGATTCATTGTAAAAGACGGAAGGATCCCTTCGGTAAAAGACTTCAGGTTCCGAGGCAGAATCGCTCCGTAAAGGAAATGCGAGAATTCCATGAACCAAGATGCAGCTGCAGAGAATGGTCAGATGGTGAAGGAGTCTCATGACGCTGGAATATTTCCTTCGAATGTAGCAGGGGTGAGTAAGCAAGGAACGCGTGGGCGTCAAACGATGAAGCTTCTCTCGAGCGTCACTCGAGGTTTATAAACAGCACGCTTTGGTGGACGAACAATGGCAGAAAGTGGTCTTCGGCTCAGCCAAGATGAGCTCGAAGTGACATTCTCTTGGGGTACCATGCTAGAGATGATGGACGTCTGAAGTGATGAGGGGCAACCGCATTAAGAGCTCTGCCATTGGCATGCCCGCGGCAGCTTGCGTCTATTGTCACTGACGAAGCGGGCATGCCCAACACGACGATCTGTGGCTTTGTTTGCGGCATTTCAGCAAGCAGATGTCTGTAAAATGTTTGATCCGCGTTGTGGCTGGAGGATGGGAAGAAGCAACAAACACAAGCCTGCACAGCTCTGCGTCCTTGGCAGGCCATGCTCAATTTTGGGCCATACATCTGGAAGTGAAGGTAATCCATATGCAGCGACTCATAACGAATTAGTGCCTGTGCATGCAACTGATATGACACTAAATATTATGAGATCCCTTTGCGGAACTCGGAAGCCGGAACACAAGCACAACTTTTCTACTCATCACTCTCTTCCCCAGTTCCGAGCTCGATTCGATGTTTGTTTCCACATTTCACTGTCACTTCAGAAGTGATGTGTGCTCGTTGTCTACATGCTCTTCTGAGCTTTAGGTCAAGTGTTACGTACGTTGTGGGTGCTTGTTAGGCTCCGCAGGCTCGTAGAGAGAAGATGTCAAAGGCACTTCCCGGTGAGTCAGGGCGCATCGATCCAGGCTCCGCATCTCTTGGCTGACAGGTTGAGCTGCTTCTCGTTGCATGGCTTCGCTCCTCCTAACCCTCGCGTCTAATTGGTGTTTGTGGACCCTGCTTCCCTGGCTTCGATTTGTTCCTCTCCCCTCCGTCCTCCGCTTTCGGTATATCTCCGTGAACAATATGGGGAAAAAGACAAGATCGGCTCACTGCTGTTCTGCAGTGCGTGCGGCAACCTGCTGGACCAAGCTTCTGACGAGGATGTGATCAAGTGTGCTGCGTGTGCAACGGCGCAGGATGCAAGCGGTGCGTTTGACCCACGCATGACTTTCGTAGCGTCTGAAGAGCCAAGAGAGAACTGAACTTCCCCGTGCCACCTCTGATGCGCCTCCTCGGTTTGCTCGTATGACAGTTTATGACAATCTAACTATAGTAACACGCTCTCACCCCACCGCTTTCCCCTCTGCTCTACGACAAAAAAGGCAGCTCGTCTCCACGCTCGGCGACCCCAGCGAAGCAGCCGAGCGCGAGAAAGCAGCCACTATCAATGAAAAGTGCCCCAAGTGCGGGCACGACGAGCTGCAATTCCACACTCTTCAGTTGCGGAGTGCAGACGAAGGCAGCACCGTCTTCTACGATTGTCCCAAGTGTGGACATTCATTCAGCCAGAACAATTGACCTGCGCTGCGAATATGTCTTCCGTGATTATTTAGCCGCCCGAGCCGCGCTTTTGTAGATGAAGACTGTACTTTTAAGAATCTTTGCAAGCACGGGCGTTATTTTGCGTAGCATACGTATCGGCTCATCCCTAGCCAGCGAACATGATGTCCGTTTTCTATTCGTGTGGTTTCCCTCGTGCGGATTACACTTGATTGAGCGCTGCCAGGAGTTTGTCAGCAGGGTCATCATCCAGGCGTGCCATCTCTATCTCGGAGAGCAGCTTCTTGATGCTGATGTGCAATCTATCTTCGCCGAGTCCCGCGCTCTCGAGCAGCTGCATACAGCGAGTGTGATCTTGCGGATTCTCGAACAGTCGCATCTCCCGCAAAACATGGTCCAAGGAGCGCAGCGAAGAGATAGCCGGCACACGGATGTCCGCGAGGAAAGCATCGGCTACTTCCATCTCGGCCAGCATCGGCTTGTTCGAAGTCGTACCAAGGACGAGCAGTCGTCGTTCCTGAATAAACGAATGACAAGCTTTGAGTCAACAAAAAGCACTTCGACACACCTCGCAGGCATAGGTTGGCTCACCTTTGGCGGCCTCTTGCCAAGGAGGATAGAGAGAGCCTGCAAGACGGCGTTCTGGAAGCGCGGGCCGATCGGGACCCATTCGATAATCTTTTCGATCGAGTCGACAACGACGACGCTGAGCGGGGACTTGTACGCATCGTTGAATACCTTGTTCATATACGCAATCTTTTGCGCTTCACCCATGCCGACCATATTCTCCGGCGAGATGAGCTTGATGAACGGGAAACCCGACTGCATCGCGATTGTGGCTGCCAGGGCCGTCTTGCCGGACCCAGGCGGGCCGTGCAGCAGCGCGGTGACGAGCGGTGTGTGCGAGCTGGTCCGTACCTGCTCGACACGTAGCTGGCCGTCGCGGAGGATGGACTACGTGAGTAGACAGAAAGGTAAGCATACAAACAAAGTGGAGTGTCGCGTCAGCAAAGCGAGCCTTTCGTGCATATGCATAGCTGAGCTCTGGCTACCTTGCAACCACTCACGTCAATGTGCGGAGCAAAGTGCATGATGCCGTTCGAGACGACCTGTTGCAGCTCCTCCTCCGATACGCCAAAGGCGGGATGTACCTCGTCCAGTGCGTGCATAAAGTCATCGCGATTGACGCGCATGTTCTCCACGTCGTCCGAGATGCCCGCAGTGGTGCCGACCTTGACATGGCGGTTGAACGCAAACGATGTGGCACTCTTGACGAGACCTGCAATCTCTGCGCCTGAGAAATTCTTCGTGAGCGCTGCCAGCTCAGGAATGTCCACGTCCGAGTCCATCACGCCGTTCTTGCGCATCTGGCTCGTCTGGATTGAGATGATCTGCTGGCGACCATGCTCGTCTGGCAAGCTGATCTCAACAGGCACCTCGAGCCGCCCGGGACGCAGGAGGGCCTCGTCTATCATGTCTAACCGATTCGTCATGCCGATGATGAGGATGTTGTTCAATTGGTCGACACCGTCCATCTTGGACAGTAGCTGGTTGACGACCGAGTCACCGACACCCGTGCCGCCGCCGGTCGAGCCTCTTTGCTTGCATATGGCGTCCAGCTCGTCAAAGATGATAATGTGCAGGCCCGACTCATCTCCCTTTTCCTTGTACTCCTTCTCCGCATCCGCGAAGAGCTTCCGGATATTCTCTTCCGAGGCACCGACGTACTTGTTGAGGATTTCGGGGCCATTGACGACTTTTGGCTCGCGTGCGTTGAGCATCTTGCCAATCTGGCGCGCCAGAAGAGTCTTACCCGTACCCGGTGGCCCATAAAGGATGATCCCTTTGACGTGCTGGATGCCAAGCTTGTCGACGAGCGCAGGCGGGAAGATGCGTGAGGCGAACGCACGTCGGAAGATGGCGGCAAATTCAGTGTCAAGACCGCCGATGCCCATATCCTCGAATTTGAAGTTTGGCGCGAGTATAGCGTTCGTGGGTCCACGCTTGGCGCTTCCCGTGAGCTTGAGAATGCTCTTTTTCGATTTGAGGTATGTGATGGTAGTCTCAGGCATAAGGATACCACGGTAGGAAGTGTGACCTGGTGCCTGGGCAGCATTCTTGGCTTGTAGTTGTGCTGCCTCGACGACATTTACGCCTTTCACCTCTAATTTCAACTTGACGCCGTGGAATTCTTGCACGATCAGTTGTCCTACCGAGAAGATGTGACCGTTGAATGACTGCAAACAGCAACCACAAGGGCACTGATCAGAAACAACTCGTCGCTTCGTGTAATGACTCCAGAACGCACCCGAAGGAAATTCTCCGCCATTTCATCCTGGCTATAAGGCTCTCTGTTCTCGGCTCCACGTGCGAGGAAATCTACCTCTAAGTCAAGTCCTGCAAGGTAGATACCATTGCCTTGCGAGTAAGGATCGAACGCTTGCACGGCTACCTCTTGCCCCTGACTCAGTCTTGCCCACTCGCGCTGCAGCGCGCCTGCTCCGATGGTGCCGGGTTGAACGGCCCGTGTGCGATCGGCGCTGCCAACCAATCCACCCATGAAATTACGTAGTCAGCTATTGAATATCAACTTGTTGCTTTCTGCACTTTTGCATTCACTCACACTGCTGTGAAAACAAAGTGCTGATCGACGAGAACGTACTGCACTCCACCCCATTCCTGGGGGTTGACAACGATGGCGTTCGAAAGGATATGTTCAGGCGGCGAGACGACGATGGTCCAGCCTCCTCGACCTGCGCCACCTCCAGCACCATATGCTGCCTTGTCATCTGCGTAGCCCGAGGAGGCATAGCCTGCACCTACGGGCTTGCGTGTGGGCGGCGGCGGCGGCAGCGCAGCCTGACCGTAGCCGGCACCGGGCGCACCAGCGCCGGCACCTGCAGTTCTTGAGGAAGAGTATGTCGCATATCCAGCACCGCCGTCAGCACCCGTGCCAGCGGTGCCATAGGCTGAGCGATCGCCGCCTCCGTAGGCATACCGGTCGGCACTATCTGCGCCGACTCGGCCATATGCTGAGCGGTCAGGGGCGCTGGATCGCGAGAATCCTGCCATGCTAAGAAGCCGGAGAGTCTATGTTGATCGAGGTGTAAAGTCGCAGACAATTCTGCAGATCGATGTCAAGGCTCAACGTGTATATAGTCAGCTAGTCGACCTGCCTTTGGGGGGCTTGATGCTCCTACGGTCCCGATGCGCCGTCAGTGATGGAACTTGCATATTACTCACAGCGCACGCACTTCAGTCTCGCAGCAGGGTGGCTTGCGTAGCGGGAAATTGGCTTTCGGCCGAAAGAGTCACAGCCATGAGACGAGAGAGTGAGAGACAAACCTCCAGCTTCGACTGTTGGTCACTTGGCTCACTTTCATTTTGAACAGCAACTAAGGACCACCAACTAACCTTCGAAGCCCTCCAAAGGCCAAGGCAAGACCCTCCCCTGGTCCACTAAGACAGCGTATTTAACGTTGGAGTGATTCATCGACTACCATCTGACCCCAGTCTGTAGCCGCATCCGAATTGCCTCAAGATGGCGCGTAACGAAGAAAAGGCGCAGTCGATGCTCTATCGCTTCCGCGAAGCGCAAGCCGCCGAGCTAGGCTTTGGGACACGCAAGAATGAGCGGCGGCCTCGGCTCGCATCCAGCGTTAAGGATCTCAAAGAGTGCGAACGATGGCGTGGAGAGGTGCTGCGCGAAATCAGCAGAAAGGTGTCCAAAATTCAAGATTGTGAGCTACGAGGATAGCCCCTTTGAGGAAAGAATTGAGCTGTTCTGACGGACGGATTTCTCTCGCACTCACCTTGGAACTGCAGTCGGATTGACCGACTACGAGGTACGAGATCTCAACGATGAAATCAATAAGCTCCTTCGCGAAAAGAATCATTGGGAGAACCAGATCATCGCGTTAGGCGGTGCGAACTACAAGCGAGGCGTACCACGGATGATGGACGATAGCGGCAAGGAAGTTCCTGGGAGTCGAGGGTACAAGTGCGTCCGAATCAAGCATCGATTATCTCTCAGCAGACTCACAGACTCGTTGCGCTGACATGATTCTTTATGCGTCGCCTGCACAGGTACTTTGGCCGCGCAAAAGACCTACCGGGCGTCAAAGAGCTGCTCGAAAGGTCGACTGAGACGGAAGAGCAGCGCGAGTCCTTCCGCGCGACCAAGTACCGGCGCTTCATGGATCAATCGCCGGCTTACTACGGAGACGAGGATGAACGGGATGGGGTGCTTCTCGCCGAGGAAGCTGCTGAGGAACGGCGAGATTGGTCCGAGCGGCTACGAAAAAATCTACTCGATCTAGGCTGCGAGGGGCAAGAGCTCGACAGTGCTGAGGGGGTGTGGCCGATGCCGCGAGCTGAAGCGCAGGCGCCTGGTGCGCCGGTGGATGACAAGGTGGGGAACAAACGGAAAGAGAGCAAACAGGTACAAGGTCGAGGGCCTAAAAGGGCCCGGAAGGATGGAGTGGCAGGAGATGAGATGAATTCCGATACAGCCGAAGGCGAGGGTGCCGACGAGGACAACGAGCAGGTCGATGTCCTCGTTTCCTCCTATCTCTTTGCTCTTCCCGTGGCACAATTACAAGCACCAAAAGTACCCGACCGTACAGAAATAGAAACATTCTTGCTACAGGCGCGCAAGCAGGCTCTCCGGTCAGAATGTGAGTTGCATCCACAAGGAGCGCCCTTGCCATTGTCGTGGCTGACAGCTGACGGCCTCTCTCGCCTACCTCGTTGCTGTAGACATCGGCTGAATGTTCTCTCCGGCGAAGAGCAGATTGTATGAAATGCAGTTGCGATGCAATCAGTCTTTTGTGCGATGCTACACGGGAGCGGAGCTGCTTGCTGGCCTCCCCCTCATCGCTTCACCTCATCCCGCGACTGCGTGCACGTCCTCTGTCCTCCTCTTCTTTCTCCTCTCCCTGCTCCTCATCGCGTCTCTCATCGTCCCTGCTGTCCTCCTCGATCGTCCTCTCCCTGTAGCCGCTCCCACCGCCATAGTGATGCATGGATGCGTAGACACCGTGTGCCCGATCGTGATCGAGGATGCTGGCAAGTATGTCCGGCGCACGCGTCCGACTCCGCGAGGTGGAGCGTCGCGCGATGTGCTCATGGTGCACGACGACTCCGGTCGTCATGGGGCTGCCCGCCCAGCTTTCGCCGCCACCGCCAGCAAGGAGGTTCTCATGAGCAATGCGCTGAGCCGAACCGCTTCGACTCCCGCGTGATCGCGACAGTGAGCGAGGTTGGATCTCGACCGGGCTGCTGCCACCATTACGTTGTCCAGCAGCTGCGGCGGCGGCAGCGGAAGAAGGGTGAGACTCGACGTCCGTCATGGAGAGCATCGGGGAGCTGGAGCCAGACTTCGGCAGGAAGCCTTTAAAGTGTAGCGACTCGCGACTAGTCGAAGCTCGAAGCGGCCGCCTGCCATGCGCCGGCCCAGGGCTGCCGAGTCTAGTCTGCTCGATGATCAAGCGCGACCACTCCGGCGACAGGGGGCTAATGTCGCCCGAAGTAGCGGCCGATGGCGGACGTCTGCCTACGCTCCGGCTGCGAGCGGTCGCCGCCACACTGGAAGCCCTCACCCATGCAGACGGTGCGGCAGGGTGCTCGCCATCCGCTGCTACGGGCGGCGTGCTGAGCGCAGAGTGCATGCCAGATTCGGTCGAGCTTCGCCCTTTGGCAGGTCGTGAGCGACTGAGGCTCGACTGGCGCGTCTGCGACGGCACCCTGCTCCTACCCCGCTCCTGTATTGGCTTGCGCTTCTCAAAGACGAGCGGCTGGACCGGCTCGCACTCGACAGCTTCGTCACCGCCCTCGCCCCTCAGCCACTCGCATTCCAGCAGCGTGCGTACGTCCCAGCGTTTTGCAGGATCCGGCTGCAGCAGGCCACGTAGCGCCTTTCTCAGGAGAAGCCTTTGCTTGGAAGTACCATTCCATGCCTGGTCGATGGTAGCATCGCTATCGGACTCTGCGTCTTCATCGCTGTCGATTGGCTCGTGATCTATTGCTGTGCTGGACGCCGGCGCAGAACCCACAAAGATATCGTTGGTGGCCGTGCCTTGCGGGGCGAGACTGGAAAGCGACTGGCTAAGGTCGAATGATCGATCGATCGAGTCGTCACCGGCGCCGACACTGAAACCAGCACCGGAGAAGTCGCCAAAGCGGCTGCCACGGAATGCATGAGAGACGTGCCGGTTTGTGCTGGTGAACCGATTGCCCAAGCTCAGCGCGCGGCCGAGGCTGTTGGTCGGCGAGTGCGGCGGAGCAACAAAGCTCTGCGAGCGATCCTTCTGTGAAAGCAGCATGGAGCTGCTCGACGAGAGCATGCCGCTGGCTTGTCCGCGTCTTTTAAGGCGTACCGGCATGTCCCAGTCAGCCTTGATGATCTTGTTCTGCAGGCGCGGCTCAAAGGGGTCGGCGAAGGGCAGCTTACCGCTGACGAGCGCATATAGCATGCAACCAACCGCCCACATGTCGGTCGCAAAAGGTGAGGGCGTGTTCATGCCGGCGCACCCGTCGCCACCCTCAACAGAAGCTTTTAGCGTCTCGCCACGCAGGAGCTCGGGTGCTGTGTAGGCTAGTGAGCCGCCTTGCGGTACCACCTTGCCCCGAACTCTATCCGCATCGTCCATTCCCACTTCACACCGGACAGCCAGGCCAAAGTCCGCAATACGCCATTGCACATCGTCTGTATCATCGCTCGCACCCGCAAGCTGACCCTGGCTATCGCCGTTGTCAGTCTTCCGAGGGACTCTAGAGTGTCCGAGGACATTCTCCAGCTTGAGGTCCGCATGCAGCACGCCCGCTACTTCATGCAGTACGTGCAGGCCGCTCGCGAGCTGGCGCATGACACTTCGAGCCGTCACGATGGGCACGCCACGGCTGCGGACGGTTGACTGGCGGGAACTGGCACGGCGGAAGCTGCCGGTATGCGTCAGGGAGCCGGATGCCGAAGACGGTCCAGCGCTCGCGATGGGCGAGGTGAGCGTAGATGCGAGACTAGATGTGCCGAGTACCGCTTGCAGGCTGCTCGTACCGGTGCTGAGAGGCGGAAGACCCGCACGTGAGGATGACGAGGGCAGGTGCGTCGAGAGAGATACAGCGCGGTGCAAGCCGCCTCCTTTCAGCAGCGACGACGGTGTAGACGACGCTGCGACCTCGCCTTGCACGATTGGAGCGAGCGAGGAGGAGCTGGTGATGGGGCCAGACTTGTCGCTGTCTGTCGCAGATTGTATCGTTGCTGTGCGCGATATGGCCAAGCCAGCTTTGTGCCCAACAATGGCTGGCTTGCCCTCGCTGCGCACGAATTCGAGCAACGATCCGCGATCGCACAGCGGCATAACAAGCAGGTCGACAGCAGTCGCTTCTGCCGGGCCCGATACGCATCGCGTCGCGTCTGTATCGGCATCTGCTTCTTCCTCCCGTTCGCCTCGCGACAAGACGATGCGTTCGTGCCAGATGAGGGGCAGAATGTTCTTGTGGATTGGCAGATCGCGCCAGAGCTCCATCTCCTTGAGGATCTGACCTTTGTCCAGACCCATGACTTTGGCGTGTTTACTCGTCCCGCCGATGCCGAAATTCGACGACGAGTCAGAGTAGATAAGCTTGACGGCGACACGGCGGCGCGGCGCTGATGCTTCTACTGGTGGTGCGACAGCCATGCTCTCGCCCTCACCATCAGGCGCCGTCGGCCCATCGCGCGCTTCCTCCTGGGCAGGCTGCCATTGCGGGTGCGAGCCCTGCGCGCGTGTACGATCCTCCGTCTCGTCCTGGAGGTCAAAAGCCTCTCTGACCGTCGAGAAGCCGCCGAACGCAAACACCTTGCCAAGCAGGTACCTGCCTCCGGGCCCGACTCGCGCACCCTCGTCGTCGGGCATCTGCGTCCAAGGCGTAGAAGAGGACGAATAAGCGTGCGGCGCAAGGCTCGCGTTCGGCATTCCGTTGAATGTCCGCCCTCTCTCACGCTCCTGTGAGTACGGGCCATAGCTGTTGGATTGGCCATTGCCGGATCCGAGGCCAAGCGCATGGGCGACGGCGAAGCGCTGCTGCAGTGTCGGCGAGAGGGACAGCGCCGAGCGCGGCTTGAACGAGGGCGCGGTCCGCACGCTTGCTCCAGCTCCGATGTCTGAAACTGCACCCACGTCGTAAGTACCAGCACTGGCAAGCAACTCAAGGTTGGAGCTGTACACGCGCCGATGTGTGCCACCCTTGCTGGCGGATAAGGGCGTTGGCGACTGGGAGAGCGCGACGTTTCGCGTGCGTATGTTCGCGTTCACGGTCCGGCGGCTGTTGAGTAGCTCGCTGCCCACAGTGCCAAAGCCCTGATACCCAGCTCCTGCACCCGCAGCCGCACCCGGAGCGGGTGCGGCTGCGGCTGCGGAGCTGGGCATCGTGCCTGCGGACGGTTGGCTCTCTCGCCGCGACGGCGACACCGTCACTGGAGCTGCCGCTGCTACAAGCATCGAAGGAGGTGATTCGGCGATGGCGGAGGAGGCGAGCGACCGGTCGCTGGTGGGTGACCCGACCACCGAGTAGACGCGTGAGAAGGCGGAAAGGAACTCTGCAGCGGGCGAAATGGTCCGCTCGGAGCTACTGCCTCCTGCGCTGGCGGTTGCCGTGCTCGTGATAACGCCTGCACCTGCGGCCGGGCTGCCTCCCGCTGGAGTGATCGAAGAAAGGGCCGTCTGCTGCTGCACCGCTGGGTCACGACGCGCCCACCACATGCCGGCTTCAGCATCCTCCTGCTGCAGTGGCTGCAGTGACTGCTGCTGCTGCTGCGCACTAGGCAGCGACGCGCCCAAGATGACGGAGCTGCGTCGCCGGCGACCTCTACGATGGTCGATCGCTTGGCACTGCTCCTCCTGGTTCTTTTCCGTCCCCATTACATCTCCTGCTTCATGGATCGTGAGTGGGCGGCGCGTGGGCGAGGTCGCGTAGGGCGATGCAATGCCGAGCCTTTTGGCCGTGACTGAATTCAGGTCTAAGGAGCCCCATCCAACTGTGTTGCCCACGCTGCTGCTGATGCTGCTGCCACTATTGCCTCGGGCCCGTGTGTCGCCCGAGGAGATGGAAGAGCTCAAGCCGGAAGGATCGAATAAGGGCGAGATGATCTCTTCCTCCTCCACTTGCTGCTGGCCAGCTGCTTGCTCTGGCGCCGATGTATTTTCGGCCTGCCGAGCGACATGCTGCGCCTTGGTATGAGAGCATGTTGCCACTGCACAGCTTGTATGCGTGTCGATGGGCCTTAAAGCCGCCGTAGCTGGTGCCACAGCCGCCGCCGTCGCCGCTGCTGCTGAGCCGATCAAATCGTCCAATTTAAGGGCCGAGCTAGGCAGGGCCCGCTGCTCTGTTTGCATCGCATAAGCCGTCCGTAATCGGTGAATGTCCCAGTTGCTGTCTTGCTACTGCGAACAC
This sequence comes from Tilletiaria anomala UBC 951, assembly GCF_000711695.1. Lineage (NCBI taxonomy): Eukaryota > Fungi > Basidiomycota > Exobasidiomycetes > Georgefischeriales > Tilletiariaceae > Tilletiaria > Tilletiaria anomala. The sequence continues at coordinate 8,091 of NW_013546972.1, read as the reverse complement.
GACTTGATTGCGCAGCAGCGTGGAAGCGTCATTCGTCAGCCTCGCCCAGGCCCCAGCGCCCGCGAAAGTCCATGTCCGCAAGTACCTGTGCCGACTCACCTTCGTGGCCCGTGCTATGTGGCGCGAGTGTCGTGCGTTGTGTCATCCGATCGGGTCTGCCCTATCTCTGTCTCTCTCGGGCGCGTCTCTGCCTGCTTACGGGCGTGGTGGTGTGGTGTGAGGCTGGGAATGTTTACTTTTGTGTGGAGTCAGTTGCCGAGTGTACACAGCCCAGACGTCCTTATTCATATACACACACACTTACATATATATATATAGAAATGTACGTATACAAGTAGGCAGACATATCTGCACAGTGCTCTCTAAGCGACACCCGATGATGCGGGGGAAGGCTCAAAAGAAAGAAAGCAATGCAAGCTTAAAAGAAAGCAAAGCTATGCCACTGGGAGAGCTTCTTAGAAGATGCTTTCCAATACAACGCTTGGCACTCACACACGTACTCCCACCGCTCGGCACCGAAGATGGATACAACCCTACCTTGCTCACGACATATTTTTGAGTAGCAGGTTGGATGGCGGTCGTGCTTTGCCCCCTCTCTTATGCCAAGTCAGCTCTTCCTCTTCGATTCATTCCATGCCAACTCCCTGCTTGAAAGAGTCGTACATCTTCCGAATCGAGCAAAGCGGGTGAGCCTGTGCCGTAGACCTTTGGGTGCATCTACAACGCGCGGCGGCAAACAGCGGCACTCGCACTCCGGCTTGTCGTAGAACAGGGCGGGCTGCCCTAGTCGAAGCAGGGTACGGAAAGCCCACGCTGGGAAAAGTTCTCTGCTCGACATGCCGTCTGATGCACACTATGGCATTTTCCACAGTGCCGGCCCTCCGGAGACGCTGTATCGAAGCAGCGAAAGCAGTTACAGCAGCGCTGCCCGCTTCGGCTCGCAGCAGCCCTCGTCGCGCACGCGCAGCATCCCGTCAGGGGGAGCGTTCGGGTCGGACCTCGCGCTGAACAACACCTTCCAGTTCCCCCCGACGTTCATGGACATTGAGCGGTACAACCGCGATAAAGAGGAGCGCACGGAGGAGGAGGAGCGCCTCGGCTATGACCCAGCATCGCGTCGTTGGCGGCCGACGCTGGAGAACGACAGTGAGTGCCCACCCGCAAGGGTCCCCTCAGATCTGCCTTCAGCGCCAACACCATCCAAATATGACCACTTCCCATCTGTAGATGTCTCTGCGCCGGAGCACCTGATTCTGCCTACGACAGACGAAGACGGTGAGCAGCTACCAAACGAGTACCACATCTCCTACCCCTTCGGCAACCTGTACGCACCGGCACGCACCGCTGCGCCGTACGCGTCGCAGCCAAAGCTATCGCCGCGGCTGCACATGAATATGGCTCTGGCAAACAGCGCGAACGCAAGCAAGGCGCAGGGCAACAAGTCCGCCGCCGCTGCTGCTGCAGGCCCCAAACCAGCTGCAGCAGATGCCACGCACGGCGGCGGCGGTGCGCTCGATGGCCTTCCTGCGCACATCACTTTGCGCGCCAAGACGCAGCAGATTCCACGCGTGCCGGACTGGCCCTTTGTCAAGTTCGGCCCAGGCAAAGGTGGGCACAATGCTCTGCTGCGCGCACAGCTGCAGCATCCCGCGCCGGCCTACCGCGAGGTCTGGGCGGATCTGGCGTTCGATCGGCTGTATCCGCAAGGCTATCACCACCATGGGAGCGGCGCCGCCGCCGCCGCCGCCATACATGCAGATGCGGACGCCGACCCGCTCCGTGAAGGCGTGGGCAACAGCGCAGGCCTACCGACGGAGCGGGAGAAGCTACCGCCTTCTTTTGCTACATTCCTCCACACGCTCGGGCCGCAGGGTGAAGACCAGTTCCCGACGGGCATGTCAGGCGCGTTTGCGCACTGGATGGCCGAGGCGGAGGAGCAGACAACGCACGACGATGTGCAACATGAAGACGATGGTGATGGCGCCGACGAGGGAGGAGGCGCGGTGCGGACTGCTGCGAGCCTTGAGGTAGACGCCATCGCCGAGTGGCTCGCGGCCGAGCGCGAAGAGACGACCTGGCGGCCTGGTGCGCCGGCAGCCAAGCGCTTCCAGTGGGGCCACGGGTGGGTGGCGGAGTAGCATGCTCCGCGGGCAGATGTTTCAGAAGCGTTTCTACACTTGCGTTGTTCAGCTGCATTCATGCACATCCATGTATTGTACACGCATTCGCCATGTTGTAATCATAGATAGACTCACTACATTATCAGATATATATATATATATTCACGCCGAGTGGAGCAGCGATGAGCGACGCAAAGGAAGGAATCTCATGCGCACCAGGCAATAAGTGATCCTAGCATACAAGATACAAAGCGCACTGTGATAGAAATTACATACTGAAAGACCAGTCCACTCTGACTTCCGCATTTCCTAAAGCCATCGTCACCGATACAGAGCAGCCTGGGGAGAATCACGCAAGGAGGGTATTCCGCAAGCAGGAGACAGGCAAGAGAATCGTTAGTCTACCAAGGGGGTGAAAGTGCCTATTTGCTGCATGCCGGCGGAGGCAAGGACTAAGACTTTGGGATGGCGCATGTGTGGCGTGCATGTTGGGTTGATAGTGCGTGCTTGTTGGCCGGAGGCCACGGTTTTCGACGCACTGGCTTGGGCGAGCGTCGGCCGAGCGAGCATTCGACCCGGGGCTTGATAGTAAGGTGAGCGGAACCGATCGCGATTTAAGCCTACTGAGTAGTCTCGGCAGCTGTGCCGTCGCATGCTGGTTTGGCAGCGAAAATGCCCACCGAAAGCTCCTCACAGATAGACGTCTTGCTTTGCTGCCGCTAAGGCCGAACTTGGCATATATAACCTTGCTGAGCGCCCAGGTGTGATAGAGCATGAAGTTGAGCTTGGCCAGCACTTTGAGCACGCCGTAGAAGACTATGTCTGAGTCTGAGTGGATGACGTTGCCGCCGTCCGCATGACCCCAGGCGATTGGGTAGAACAGGCAGAGGAAGGAGACGGCAGACGTGCCGGACAGGTACGCCATCTAGATTTGGTCATCGCTAGCGTCTTTAGCCGCCTTGAGCGCCGGACCGCAGAGCACGAAGTAGATCCAGAAGAGGCTGCAGAGTGCGGATGAAACAGGGTCAGCACGGAATCAACACTTTCAGGCAAAGCAAAGTTGCACGGGGAAACTCACGCAGCGCATCCAAACGCAGAGTAACCCCACTTGAAGTTAGAAGCGACCAGTGCGCCGATAGGACCGGTAGCAATCATGACCAAGTCGATAAAAATCGTCATGCAAACGGTCGACAGCGGAATCGGGCTGGTCAGGAGGAGCGTGACGAGCAGGAGCGGTATGGTGATGGTCCAGTCGATTTAGTGCTCGTACCAGATCTACTGCGTTGGAAGGCCGCTGACGCGCTGCCCGTCTGCACCCAGCTGTCGTGCAGGAACTAGACGATGGGAGGCGTTTCACCGAGGTCGGATGCAAGTGAGTAGGCAATCGACCTAGTGCCGAGCACAGCTGCTGCGAGGTAGTTGACAGTGCGCTGGCCGCGCGAAACCTTGGTAAAGGTGAACGCAGAGAGCGTAAGCGCCGGAAAGCCAGCATTGCGCGCTCACATGCTAGCACAAAAGGGATATTTCTGCTCATCAAGGAAGGAAGCACCATGATGGAGAAGACGGCCCAGAGGAAGTCGGGGTATGGGCCCAATGATGGAAATGCCAGGTAGGGACTGGGCCAAGTTCAGCTGAACGGCCTGATTAGACCAGGCGATCAGAGATGACATTCTTGCTTTTCAGCGCAGCGGTAGGATGCGGGCGGCGGGCGGGATGTCCTGCAGGTGTGAGCTCATAGACAACAGCTGCAACTGCTACTGAGGATGGCAAAAAAACATATGTGTGTCCGTAAATACGCCTTATCACGATGTATACCACTCTAGCTTTGAATCGCAGCATTTATAAGACCTCACAGCACGGTGGTAAAAGGAGTTGGCTTCCATTGTGTACACTTTCAGCCATTTTTCGCAACGTCAATACGATCCATGCAAGGAGTGCGTCGCGACGAGAGTTAGTGTTGTCACAGGATCAAGAGCGCCATTTCTTTGTTTGGCAACGTGCTGACGCTAGGTAGAATGGCGAGCGATCTCAGTGATCCACATATGGCCATCGGACGGGTCGATTTGGAGGTACGGGTAGCGACCGGAGACAGCAGCTGGCGGTCTGGCAGCTGTTTGAAACTTTGATCTAATGAATAGAGTCGGTCAGATACGTACGGTCGGATGGTTCGAGGCCATCTTGTCACAGCCTGTCAGAGATGCGGCAGAGACGGCACGTTGAGGCAGATGGCTTTCTGACGTAAAATTGGGTGAAAGCTTTCTCTTCCCTTTCGAAAGCGGTAGAGGAGCGGTGGGAGGAGGCTAAAGCCAAAATGGTGTTGCGGACCGTCTGTAGATGGTAGCCCGTTGGTAAAGCAAGAAGCTACCTTTTCCTGACCCTGGCGACTTCCTCTTTGTCACACGCGTCAACAAAAAGGCCCCCATTCGGTCTATCAAGAGAGAATCGAAGGCAAAAGTGCAGAACCCCGAGTCGATGGTCGAAGGGTCTCTGCGCATGGTTGCCGGGACGGCGGGCCACAGATCTGATTCAAGACGGCTGTGACATGAAAATAACCTTCTTTGGCTACACCGTGCGGGGCCTGTTCCTCCACGAGAGCCTCAGCTGCCGCGTGTGGCTTGCACCGGGGCCGCTGAGCGTCCGACTCCAGAAGCCTGGTCCCCCAACTGCGAGCGGGGGTGAGTCTTCGTTGGGATCGAGCGTCGAGCGAGTTGTATTAATATGGGTTCATGGGAGCCCATGAGAGTTGAATGAGGACCGTGCCCTTAGATTCTAGGGTCGCCGACTCACGCAGATGGCGTCGTTTGATCATTCGGCGGAATGATTCCGACCCGGCAGCCCAGCGGATGGCTGTAATCAGATCCACCAAAAATGCTTGAGAAACCGTGAGCTCTCCTTTCCCCTGGGACTCCCCCTTCCGCTCAAAATGGCCCTGAGCAAGGGCTGGATTATGATGATGCGGTTGACTGTTACAGCTGATCACTCGCGCCTCTCAAGACGACGATGGCAATACGAAAAGGAATGCTCATCGCACGTTGAACACACTGACCGCCGAGTGTTGAAACGTTGGTCTGCTCTTCCTTATGGACCAGTACCATTTCCACACGCTTTCGTCGTTACCTTGCCTTTAGGAGACAACCACGTATCGAGAGTTTCTGATGTGTCATCTCCTTCTCGCCCGCCCCGCATACAAACTGCGCAATTCGCGTAACCGAGGCAGGCTGCGACTGACTGAATGTGTGCAGGTTCCATTGATTCTCCGACCGACTCCTCTTCTTGTGTTGATATGACCTCTGCCAACTTCATCATGGATCAAACGTCACGGTCCACTTCCCACATTTTCGGGCTCTACTCTTGAAGACACTGGTCTGACAAGTTCCAAGAGCATCTCCCTCGGTTTGCTGCAGGATGCGCACCTTATATTATTCCGTGACTGATGCCCCCTCGCTGACGCTCGAGCCTCAAGCTTTCCACGCCAAGAGCCACTCGGCTCTCGCAGCTATGCACTCCCAAAGATCAGCGCTGATTCACCAGAAGTAATATCACCAAGGCAACCAGATCCGACTGGTTCGTCACCGTGGCGACTGTTGAAGAAGAAGAAGCAGAAGAAGAAAAGCACAGCAAACACTTCCACATCGCAGGAAATTCGGGAAAGTTAACGCAATCTCAAGCAGCTTGCCTCTGCAGCCGCCGTATGCAAACACAGCAAATATGCCGTTACGCACTCCCCCGCTCACGCACCCATATCTAAGCGGAAATAACGCACCGGTCAGCAAGGAGATGTGCCTGATGCTGTGTTAGGTGGTGCAAGGGTAGATGCCGCGTGAGCTAGCTGATGGACAGTATGTTCGCAACGGTGGCAGTCCCAGTCCCAGTCAGGTGAACAACGACAAGGCAAGCCACTGGTTCGATGAGATGTAATGCTCGCTGGCGTGCTTTTTAAGTGCCATGGGCGAGTACGGGAAGAAATGGAGACCCAACCGCAGTTGGTCAATCACTTCATCCTCACCGCCGTTATCCCATCACACATGTCGACGCACAGGCACCTGTGACACCGACAATTGCGGCATTTGTCTCACCCTCTGCTCATACCAGTCTCTTTGTCTCCATGATGCGGGCTTTCTTATTCTATGCCAACCCCTGGCTGCCTTTCCTCTGCTTCGAGAGGGAAGACGACAAGGCAAAGTGGCTAAGCCTGGCCAATGCGACGGCCTGGTGGGACGACAGTAAGGTGTTCGGCGGATGCGAGAGCAGACCACCCATGTAAGTCCAGCTGGCAGGCCTCGAGTCAGTGGGCTGGTACACTGGACAAGATCTCGCACCGAAAGAATGGGAAAACGGGTTGAATGCGCTGCACATGCATTTTATGGAGTACACCACCGCTCACGTAAAATGCACAAGAAAACATATCTGTTATTTGCAGCTGGCATCTAACGCTCCTCAACATGGCTTGCCTGCAGCCAAAGATTGATCCCATCACAGGAGAGATGATTTTATATCACATCTCACTCGTCAAACCTTTTCTCCGAGTCAGCGTGATTCCAATTCCTGACTCGAAGCAGCAAGGCCGCTTTGACGACACCTATGCTAGGAGCCATTATACCCGGGCTCTCAAAGCTAAAGATCATGTGCGACTTAGGGTGCAGCTCTTCGGGTACTATCATTATCGACCATCCGCTCAGCCTTGACCCCATCAATCTTCTCTTGTGCAAGAACATTCTCGACTACGATCCGTCTCGCGCTGCTCGCTTTGGCAGATTTCCGCGGCATGGGCCAATCAATGTTGCTTGGGTTGAGATCGATGATAGCTTCGTCGTCTCTTACACGGCGAACGCTTGGGACGATGCTGCGGGCCAGGGTAACCGACTGAATCTGCTCGCATGCAGAATGAACAGCGCAACGCTCATTTACACGGCCGGGAATATGCAATCTCCAGCCAATGCGTTGCCAAAGGGCAAAAGTGAGGCTGAAAAGTGTCACTTGTACTACTGGTGCTTTGAAGATGAGGGGAAATTGGCGACCGAATTCACTCACTCCAATGTGCCCATCGAGGTTCCTTCTCTCAACCCTTCATCGATCATGAACGTCGCAGCGTTCATCTAAGGCACTTCGACGCGTCATGGCAGTTTCGATGCAAGTCTCAAAGCTTGCTGCCAAGGTCGACTGCATCGTCAAGATGAATGTCAAGAGGTTGGTTGCCAGAGGTCGCAAGGCATGCGTGGCAGGTACGTTAGCACACACAGAGTGTGGCGATAAGCGCACGGCCGAGCAAATTTCGCAAGAGTAAGACACTTCAAGCAAACTCACGCGCTGCTGTTGCAAACGACATTTGCCTCTTTGCGAAGCCAAAGGGCTGGTATGCGCAGGATTCCTCCTTTGTTCCACGCAGAAATGCGCAGTCCTAAGACGATGGTTATCCCCTTTCCTACGCTTTCGACAAGAACACAGGACTGGACCAACTGACTGGTACCGTGTGGCCCAATGCGACGAGTGAGCTATGAATCATCGTCGCAGCCAACACACAAAATATTATTGCGCGGGTACAGCTTCCACAGCGCGTACTGCACGGGCTGCACGGCAACTTCTTCTCTGCTGAGCAGATCGCTAAACAAAAGCTGCCGCGAGAACAACAGGTGATATGCTCCGTGTGCAAGTGGCATCTTCAGCTCCCTACGCGCAAATTGTCGGGTCTTCCACTTCGCAAGGCCAATGGGCCCACATCTCGTGTTCAAGATTGGATCCAGGCAGCCATGTAGCGCCTCAAAGACTACATCGAGAACAAGGTTGCCTGTCTTTACTGTTGCTCCTACAATATGCTTCACATGCATATTTGTGTCATCTCTGCATTGGGTCGAGAGATACTCCACTTTGGCTAACCACCCCGTCAGAAGCCTTGACTCTTGGCAGAGTGCCTAGCCAATACTTGGGTGCCGCTGCTTTGCCGTTGTGCGAATGGTAGATGGAAGCCCGCCTA
>NW_013546973.1:0-119144 GCF_000711695.1 Tilletiaria anomala UBC 951 | reverse complement strand
ACAGGCATTAGAAGCATAGGTACATCATTTGTCTGAAAGCGCTGTATCGCCATAGCCTCGACGCGCAACCAGAAAGGGGGGGGCAAAAGGGTTTTCACAAGGTAGGAACGCAGGAGCGTGGGAGAGCAGAAACTCCAGGCTAGGCTAGGCCTGGCCAGGATCCGATCACCGTATACATTGCACATTGCCCCTCGGAATGGACCGTCAGTGTCCCGCCCTTTTCGCTCCGCTAGGTACACTTGGTAGCTTGTTCCTAATCAACATCAGTCCACCGTAATAGGAAAAGGTAAAGAATCTCGTGCATCTGCAAGTCATACCATAGTCCTGTGGCAGGGCGCTCTAGAGTCCGGCCGATCCAGTCCACCCGTCGAAACAGTGGGTTACGTTGGATACAGAAAGGCAAACAGGCAAACACGGTGCAGGCGACTGTAGGCAGCCGACAGACGCCGGACGCATGCCATCGGCGCGGCTTGCATGCGCGGCGGGAACGCGTTGTGGCTGCAAATGTAAAACAGAGACAACGCCGGCCATCATATCATGCCATCTCGACGGGCACGGGCGCATAGCCGTTCTGCCGCGGCGTGCGTCTCGCCCCGCTGCCAGCGCTGCGGCGCACCCAGTCTGAAAGTGCTGCAAAACTAAGGCTCGGCCGTGCGCCTGCGGCATGAGCATGCGCACCCGAGCCGCTGCCGGTGCCGCACAGGCTGCTCGGCCGCGTCCACCAGCGCAGGGTCAAGCTGGAGGCGACGACGCTGACAGAGCTGAACGCCATTGCCGCACCGGCCATCATCGGTTGCAGGTGCCAGCCCCAGGGGAGGAAGACGCCCATGGCGAGCGGGATGCCGACCAGGTTGTATACCGTCGCCCAGACAAAGTTGAGCTTGATCTGGCGCATGATGCGCTTGCTCAACGCGATCGCCGCCGCCACGTCCAGCAGGTCACTGCGCATCAGCACAATGTCCGCCGCCTCCATCGCAATGTCCGCGCCCGAGCATAGCGCGATGCCCACATCCGCCGCCGCCAGAGCCGGCGAGTCGTTGATCCCGTCGCCGACGACGGCCAGACGCGGCCTATTGTGACTAGCGGTCACAGCTTTGCTGCTGGCCCTCGTGCCACCCTCCAGGTCCAGCGGGCGACCATGCGCACCCTGTAGTCGCGCCTGCAACTGCAGCACGATACTGCGCTTGCCACTCGGGCTCATGCCCGCATACACATCCTCCGCGTCCATGCCAAGCTCGGCGGCGATCGCATTCGCCGTCGTGCGCGCGTCGCCCGTCAGCATGCCGCAGCGGATCCCCAGCGCGCGTAGCGCCTCGATGCACTGCTTTGCCTCTGGCTTCAGCTCGTCTGCCAGCGCCAGCGCGCATGCCACTTGCGCGTCGACGCTGACAAAGATCACCGTGCGGCCTTGCGCCTCTTGCGCCGCTTTAAAGTTCACGAGGGACGCATTCAGCCCGCTCGCTTGCTTCTCCTCGCTATCGTCGACACTGACGTTAGCTGCTTCCGAAACGTAGTCTGCACGGCCGACTTTGATCGCATACGAGCGCGAGCCTGCCTTCACAACGCTGACAAGGCCGGCGCCGGGGGCAACTTGGAAGCTCTCTACGCTGACATCTTCGGGTAGCCTGTTGAGACCGAGCTTGGAGAGTGCAAACGCGGCAATCGCGTGGCCGAGCGGGTGCTCGGAGCGTGTCTCGGCGGCCGCGACCATGCGAAGGGTTTGCGCACGCAACGCACCGGCCGCGCCGGTGCGCGTCTCAAGCTGGCCGAGCGTCGTGTCAAGGGCGTCTTGCTCGCCACTGCTGCTGCCGCCATCTACCCAACGAATGCCGACGACAGAGAGTTTTCCAACGGTAAGCGTACCGGTCTTGTCAAAGAGGACGTGGCGGATGGCGTTGCTCGCTTCGAGCGGGCCGCCGCCCTTGATGAGGATACCGTTCTGTGCACCGACACCGGTGCCGACCATGACGGCTGTCGGTGTGCTGAGCCCAAGCGCACAGGGGCACGCAACGACGATGACGCTTATGCAGAGCTTGAGGCAGACCATGAGCTTTGAGCTGCCGTGCTCCTGGAACGGCGCAGGGAGCAGGCGAGGTGCGAGCACGTGCGCGATTACCATCCACACGACGAACGTCAGCAGGCCGAGCGCGATGACTGTCGGCACGAACACACCCGCGACGCGGTCGGCAAATGCCTGGATGGGTGCCTTGGACGTCTGGGCTTCTTCGACGAGCTTGACGATTTGCGCCAAGGACGTCTCCTTGCCGGCGCGCAGAACTTTAACATCGAGCGTGCCAACGCCGTTGACGGTGCCGCCGATAGCCATGCTGCCGGGCGCCTTGGAAACAGGCATGCTCTCGCCAGTGACCATACTCTCGTCGACGTCGCTCTGGCCACGCAGCACGACACCGTCGGCAGCGATCTTTTCGCCGGGCACAATTTTGACAATGTCGCCCTTTTGCAGCAGCTCAGCGGGAATTTGCTTCTCAACCTTGCACGACGCCTCGCCGTCCGTGTAGATCGTCGCTGTGCTGGGCGTCAGGCCGATCAGCTTGGACAGCGCCTCGGACGTTTTCCCCTTTGCCCTGTTCTCGACGTAGCGCCCGAGTGAGACGAAAGTGATGAGCATCGTGCAAGTGTCGAAGAATGTTACTGGTTTCATGCACATGGCCTGTGTCGATGCTGCCATTGGAGCATCAGCAGCAGTTGCTCCTGCTGCAGCAGAAGTAGCACCGGCCTCATGGATGGTGGCCGTGCATTCTCCAAAGACGCTGGCGAGCATGGAGAAGACGCTAAACGTGAACGCAGCAGAAGTGCCCAGGGCAACGAGGACGTCCATTGTCGCGCTGCCATGCGAAATCGCCTTCAAGCTGCTCTTGTAAAATCGCCTCCCTAGTCCAAATTGCACGGGAATCGTCAAGGCCAGGCAGAGAATGTCCTGCAAAAAGAGTCCGCGGACGGGCTGGTAATGCAATACGGCCCTCGCGGTAGTGGACATGCGCGGTAGTACCATGCTGACCAGAAAGACAGGCAGGGCAAACACAAATGCGATGAGGAATGTATGTCGCCACTCGACGATCTCCTTGACGCGCCCCAGGCTCTTCAGCTGCGTCATGTCGCTGTCGTCGGCGATCGTCGCATCGAAGCCAAGCTCCTCTATTCGCTCGACGAGCTGCCTCGGACCAGGGATAACGGAGAGGTCGAAGCGGATGCGCGCTTTCTCTGTTGAGAGGTTGACGGAGCATTCCAGGACGCCAAGCTCGGCGCCCAGCTCGCGCTCGATAGTCGAGGAGCAGGAGGCGCACGTCATGCCGTAGATGCGTAGATGCACCTCGTCCTCTTTCACTTCTTCAAACACGGACGCCTCGAAGCCGATGTCCTCGATCTCGGATGCGATCTTTAATGCCGTCCATTGTGCCGGAGAGTACGTTACCACGGCCTTCTCAGCGAGCAGGGCAACCGTGGCGGAATGGATGCCCGGTTGTTCGCGCAGCATGCGTTCAATGGCCTGCAGAGTGAGCCAGGCGAAGGTCAGCAAAGCGATCGCGAGCCACCCCTCTGCCACCAGCATGTACGAGTGCGACGCACTTCTACACAAGCGCCACACGTCATGCCGCCAATCTGGAAAGTGGCCGACTCGACCTGGCCATCTTGGGGTGTCTCTCCATTCGCCGCGTCGCTCGCGTTTGCGCTTGAGCCAGCTTCTGCCGACGGTGGCTGGAGATACGGTATTTGCGGATGGTTCAAAGTGCTGGTCTCACCATCATCGAGTGCATTGCCTTCATTGCCTATTGCAAACGAGGGCCGCATAGGAGGCGGCGAGGAAAGAGCGATGGGCGCCATGTTTGCTTGTGTGCTAGTCTATCTCTAAGCTCCCAGCTTTGGTATTGAAGAGGAATATGAAGGCTGCAGGCTGCTCGATTGCCGCAAAGGGAGCTTTCTGGTTTCTGCTCCAGCCACAAAACGTGTGCACAGAGGAAAGAGCAGAAGCTCTGGGCCCACTGTTCGTGGCGAGGTAAACGCAGGCAACCGAAATTGGTCGCACAACGATTGCTCGCCGGGTTCGCCAGCAGGCAAGGTTCGGATGGACGCACAGGGGACGAGCGGCAAGCGATGCTCACACGTCGTTGCACCAGCTTGGTCTGCGGCGTGGCAGGAATAGATGGTTGTATATAGCGCAGCCGCGACCAAGCTGAGATGTCGATCACGACGGGGGAGCAGATTGTGACTTTGATCAAGACCCCAATGCAAACCTTGGTCGTCTCTCGTCATGCATGTGGTGGAGTCAGTCTCGCACCACTCAACTTTCGGCTCCTCTTTCTCGTCCTTTGGCCGCAAAAAAGGAGCAACCAGGTACAAGACCCGCCCTCTCGGCCGAGAGAGCCCAACCCCACGCTCGTCTCAAACATTCCGCTGGCATTTCATCCTCATTCGCTCCTCGGGTTTGGTGATCCGGCTGGGCCGCCCGGGCGGAACGCGTTCGGCGCGAAGCCAGAGTGATAGGTGGCGGCGAAAAGGATAGTCAGGTGATAGCAGCCTGGCTTTTCTTCCGGGTTATGCGTGTACCTCGCTCGAATCTTACACGTGCGTCTAGGCAGACGATTGCGAACGAGGTTTATATAAAGGTCGAACCATCGCACAATGCGATTGAGACTTGTCGCCCATATCTAGGACAACGTCAACTGCCCACGCTTCTGTACAGTGCTCATTCTATTATATTCGCTCTCGCACCGCTCCTCGCGTTCTCAAGGACAACACAATGACACCTGCCACTTCCTCTCCGTTGCAAACGGTTACCGCTGAATGGTACGCGAAGCCTCACTCGAGCTTTTCCAAAGATGCCTTTCTCTCTTCTCTTCAGCAACAGCAGGTCTCCGGCCTCGCCTCTACCCTGGACCGCAAACTCGCCAAGCTGCTGGACGAGCAAGATTCACTCGCTGTGCTCCGTCAAGAATATCATCTCCCCACGATGCAGGATATTGGCGTGGCAGCGACGTCGGCTTCCTCTTCTCAACAGAGGGAAACCTCTCCCGTTCCGACTAGTCTCGATCAATCTGCTTTGTATCTGTGCGGCAACTCGCTGGGCCCGCTTCCCAAACGCAGCAAGCAGCTGCTCTATGAGGAGATCGACGTATGGGGTTCGCGTGGCGTACTGGGCCATTTCGACCACCCCCTGGGCCGACCGTGGGCAAAGCAGGAAGAAAAAGTGAAGACATTGATGAGTGATCTTGTTGGTGAGATGCATCTGAGAGCATTTATTCGAAGCGTCTAGTAAGGAAAAATGCTAAGCGCGATATCCACTCGTGCACACTTCAGGCGCCAAGCCGGTTGAAGTCGCCGTGATGGGAACCTTGACGCAAAACATTCACAACATCATTTCGACTTTCTACCGTCCTCACACACATCACCAAGGCGTTCAGCAGCTCTTGAACTCTCAAGAACAAAATTCTGCTGCTCCTCAGCAGGCACCGCGACGCCACAAGATCGTATACGAGAAGAAAGCGTTTCCCTCTGACGTCTATGCACTAGACTCGATCGTCCGCCTTTCGGGCTTCGATCCCGCTACTTCACTTGTACCACTTGCACCACGGGAGCAAGAGGGAGAGTTGACGTTGCGCACAGAAGATGTGCTACGGGAAGTCGAGCGCCTCGGTCAGGAGGGCGAGACGGCCATAATCATGCTCGCTGGTATCCAGTACTACACTGGGCAATGGTTCGAGATGAAGAAGATCACTGAAAAGGCAAAGCAATATGTGGGTGATCTGTCTCCACTTGCTCTTAGCGAGGGATTACACTGAAACATCTCTGCATTCCGCAGGATATAATCGTCGGGTGGGACCTCGCGCACGCCTTTGCCAACGTCCCCCTCGCCCTACATGATTGGGGGGTCGACTTTGCCATCTGGTGCACGTACAAGTATGGCTCCTCCGGTCCCGGCGGCATCGCTGGCCTGTTCGTGCACGAGCGCTGGCACAGCTTATCGTACGAGCAGCTCTCACGCCCGGCAGGCTGGTACGGCCATGAGCGTAGTACGCGCTTCGCCATGCCGCCCGTGTTCAAGCCGGAGCATGGCGCAGCGGGCTGGATTGTGAGCAACCCCTCTGCGCTCGATATCGTCGCGCTGCAAGGGAGCCTTGAGACGCTCGGCAAGGCACCTGCATTGGCAGGCATGCAACCATCGACTGCAGCAGGCTCAAATCAGCAAACTTCAGTAGGCGAGGGGAAGATCATGCCCATCCTGCGCAATCGCAGCTTGCGCCTCACAGCATACCTCGAGCACTTGTTGCTCTCCGAAGAATTCCTGCCCAAAAGCCTCGGCGTGTCCATCGTCACACCTGCGGATCCGCATCAGCGCGGCAGCCAGCTCTGCATCCGCATCCCGGACCCTGCGTCCCCTGCGTCGTGCAATCGCGCTAATGGCAGTAGCACCGACACGAGCGTCAACGGCGATGTGCCGCCTCCGATAGACGGGCGCACGCTCGTCGCAAGGGCGCACAAGAAGGCCGAGAAGGAGTACGGCCTCGTGGCGGATATCCGTAACCCCGACATGCTGCGGATGGCGCCGCTTGCGCAATACAGCAGCTTTGAGGACGTGTGGCGTGCTGCAAACGCTATCAGCCATGCGATTAAGGCTGAACTGCAAGCTTAGAAAACAAAATGTGTTTCCTTCCATCTAGAGTCACGGGTTACGGCTGATTGTAGCAAAGCAATAGAATCACAGTAACTGAGTGCATTGTATGCTTGCATTAGATTTTAACCGAACGCGTGTAGCTACCGAAAGCATGATCCGACTCGCCGAGTATTATGTCCTACAGACATTCAACGGAGACGAGTGCCCCGGGGGCCAGTGGAGGGAGGGACTGTATGAGCCAGGATGACGCGGCTCTAGAGGCTACGTACGAACGGCGAACAACGCTTCAGGCCGGAAGAATGCGCCCGAACCATTGTCCCACCGCTGCAGCTGGCATCCTTTCTTACGCACGCGGTCATAATTGCTTCGGTCAATCTGTGGGGGGTGTAGGTGCGATAATGTCAGCAATGGTTCGAAAGAAAGTTCTTTGTGATCTGTCAATCCCTCACCATCCAAACGTGATGCCTGAACCCGATTTGCCGCAAGGTAGTCGGACTAGCGTCAGCCATGTTTTGCAGGTCCGCCTCCGTCAAGAGCATGTCGCTATTTGCCGAGCTGAGCACGTGCAGATCCTTGAGCCTTCCAAGCCTTCGCAAAGCAGCACACAAGCGCATTGCCCTGGCATCGTGCTCGTACAAATGCACGACGAGGTCGACGAGCTGGCCATCGTTCTCGTTGCTGCACGCATCACAGATGAATGAGAGCTGGTCCAGCGACATGCCGATGCCATGCAAGCGCAGCATGCGCAATTGCTTGCCACGGGTGATCATAAGACGCTGCAGGAAAGCGGTGCTGAGCGCGGGACCGGACATGGGTATGCCATGAGAATAACACCCGTCTGCACGGTGATGCGTGGTCGACGTATGCTGGTAACCATCAGGGCGAGCGCCTGAAACAGATCCGTT
The DNA here is from genome assembly GCF_000711695.1 of Tilletiaria anomala UBC 951. NCBI lineage: Eukaryota > Fungi > Basidiomycota > Exobasidiomycetes > Georgefischeriales > Tilletiariaceae > Tilletiaria > Tilletiaria anomala. The sequence goes on along the minus strand of NW_013546973.1, from coordinate 111,608 downwards.
ATTCCCAGCTTCATCGTCGCTCTCTGGCTCTTCATCGGCACCTGTTATGGCTTTGCTTCCACCAGGAGCGTAGAATGTGAAGGACTGAAGTTGTTCCAGTTGCGAGACAAGATCGGACAAGGAGGCTAGGAAGCTCGCAGCTGGGATTCTCGCTTTTGGATACGTCAAAGACAAGACTCGAAGGCGTCCCAAGCTAGGTGAAATTAAGTGCAGATCGTCTGGTAGCTTTCATAAGCGAGGAAAGGATTTCAATCAGTTTCTGTTAAACCCTCCCACAAGGCTTGCAGAGGTAATCTTACTAGTGACAGGCTCTCGAGAGCGAGCTCTTCCAAGAGGCCGCGGGCCGCCTGCAAAACCGGAAGCACGCCTCGAATGCTCACTGCCTTGCAGCCGACGATGGAAAGGTGGGTGAGATTCGGAAGGTGCAATGCAGCGGCCTGCAATACGGCGTCTGTGACGTGGGACGAATGCTAATTTATGATGGTAAACGGACCGTTCAGGAAAGCGACGGTGGGAATGCAGCCATGTGTGGAGGCACCCACATAGCTTAAAATGTTCAATCCTCGAAGCTTTCCGCCTAACTGTTCAGCAACATCAGGGAGCTTCGAAGCCATCTTTTTGTCCGGCAAGTTGACCGAGAATCGCTCGATACAGCGCTCGCCTGCATTTGGCTCCGCCTCCGTGGGTCGATTTTGCGCTGAATCCCCTACAGTATCGTACGGTGAGGCTTCCTTGCGGAAGCGCCCCGAACGCGGAGGGTCTTCAATGGCTCGGCAGCAGCTTTGTGGTGGAGGACGCTTGAGTGATTTTACGAGGAGTGCAGGGTCGAAGGTGCGGGTATCCCCGGTGATCTGGAGCTTTTGGAGGCTGTGAAGATGTGGGAATAGCTCGACTATTACACGGTCGCTCCTGTATGCGGAAAACATAGCAAAATCAGGATTGGTCGCATACAATAGTTGTACAAGAACGCACAATGAGCCTGTGCGCGTCCACACTAGCTCGCGGAGGTTCTTGGCGTTTCGGAGAGCAATGACTATGTCTATTTCGATCTGCTCCAACGCTTCGGCAAGGAGGCCAAGGGGGAAAGCTCGGATTTCTGGAATGTATACAGTCAGCCATGTTTGCACGAAGCAACGGATGCTCTGTGGAAGCACTCCGATCGGCTCACCAACGATTCGTGCATGGGCTGCATTCTTAGGATGTGCGGCAAGTGATCGAAAGACTTTGATCAGAATGTTTGAATTTCGCCTAAAGGCGCACAAAGGCCCGACGATATCAGCGAGCAACGACTATTTCCCATCGGCGAATGCATTACCTCACAGAACGATTCTCTCGTATAACAGCACCTGAGCATAGACTTGCCAGACACTGTTGACCCTGGCACAGGAAGCAAGGTCTCTGATCCGCCACGAGAGGTGCTGCAGAATTTGTGGTAGAAGCTCAATCGGCAGCGTCGCAAATGAGAGAGTAACGGCTTCTGCGGCCAGTTCCTCTTCGTACGCAGCAGTCACCGTCAGTCCGCCGTTCGGCGATCCCGTTTCCTGGCAGCGGCTGTCGGGCACATCGGCTTGTCGTCTTCGCTCCATCACCCAGGCTTACGTCTGCAGCCCAGAGGACCCTGAAACGGTGTTGTAATCGAGGTTATGGCGAGACATGAAATGAGACTTTCACTTGTGAGATGGTGGCGGCCATGATCTGTGAAGCATCGGTGAACATAGCGACTTCGATTCTCGTCGTGAGCATCGTCAGTACCTGGCATCAGTGGCGAACTTGTAATATGCGAATCACGGCGTGGTGTCTGTACTCGTATTTTCAGAGACGTTTTAAGCATACAGCCAAAGTAGGGTTATTAAGAATCATCCACATGCCGGCACACAAACTATCTCTTCCTCGAAACAGTTCATGGCGTCTCGCCTGTAGTCTTTGCCTCCTTTCTTTCTGGATCCATGGTACTGTCAGCTGCTCCGAAGTCCGTTCTCTGTTATATATATATATATATAAGTAAACTTTCTTTCATCTAAATCCTGGCCTTAATGCCAGCGAAATGCGCAAAACTGGCATTCTTAACGACGGAGACGACGTTCCGGTCTTCGACTGTCGGCGGCACGGTATCTCTCCGTCGAACTTGTTGCCAGCGGCGTTCTCTACGATGGCTTGTACGAACCGACGGAGCTTCTTGCTGCTTCGCATTTTCGACTGTAGAAAATAAGAGGTTGGAAAGGGAGAGGGGGAAGCCCCAGGGCCATGTTGAACATTTCAATATGGATGCCGCGCGAATGCGCGACTCACAAGCTTGGTGGTGATGACGAGTCCGCTGAGCTGCGCGATGGGACCGAGCTCCTTAAGCACCTGCTCTTTGATATCCCTCTGACCTCTCTAATCTCAGGGTCCTGCTCACTCGACGCGGTCTTCCTGTTGTCCTTGGGCACGACATCGCTCGACGCGACGACGAGAGTGAAGGGGCACTGGCCCTCTTAACTGGCGCGCCGACGATGAGCGGCTTGAGGTTGAGCGAGCCCATTGGATGGATAACGCACGAGACGGATATGATAAGCTTGCAGCGGGAGTCCTGGTTGTGCTTGGCGAGTTCCTTGCTGGTGAAGGCGTCAAAGATGACCGAGTGCACGGCGCCGATGCGTGCGCAGAAGCGCATCGCGAGCGCCGTCTCGGGAATCATGGGCATGTAGATGATGCACAAATCACCCCTGCCAACGCTGCGGGCGCGGAGAACGCCAGATTGCCCCTATTCGTACTCGAACGCCTGGAAATACATAATTGCGCCCTACCATTGCGACTAGGACGCCAGCGGGGTCGCGTGGTGGAACGCTTTGTGCCCCACCGCCGCCGCTTTGTCCAGTGCCAGGTGCGGCGTGCCCGGAAGCGGTATCAGCGTCAGAGCCGGTGCAAGGGGCGTGCGCGGTGGGTAGACATGTCGGTCGAGTACGTTGAAGCACGTGGGCAGCTGGCCGTCGAAGGCAGGTGGTACGCCCTGGTGTGGTGCCGCTGCTTCAGCCTAATATTCATATTTCGGCGCGCCAGACCGCCAATGGTGTAGCATGCTGCTGTTGCTCCAGTTCTTCAGGCCCGTGGTATGGACGGAATGGTAGCCGGTATGTAGCAGCGTGCGATGTCCGACGTTCTGAATCATGGTGGCCCTCCCGGTTGGTGCGTTTGTATGTGGGGAGGGGTGTGTGTGCGCTCCCCCGCCATATCCGAGATTGTATGGCATCTGCATTCTATCCTCACCTGGCAGGATAGCCATTACATAAGCAATACCCGTGGAAGGTGAGCGGAGGTCGTGGAACTTTACTACATTTCCACAGTACTCATACGAGTTCATTGCGCCAGTCTACTTTGATGACGTACGTAGTCCGTCCATTCGATCGCCATTTGGCCCCCCCCCTTTGGACAACAAGCACGCAACAGTGTCCGGACTTAAGTACACCTCCACCTTGCCTCCCTCGCCACCTTCACGTCGAGATATTTCAAAGCAGCACATGCAGCGCATTATTATAGTGTAGCACCGCCGGACAGCCCGCCAACATCTAAACGCTAAACGCTCATTCCAACAGGCACTTTGCTCGATTTGTCGGGGGGCTGGATCCCACCGTCGCGTGACATCTCCACTTCGAGCCAGCAGAAGCCACCGTGGCGTGGTAGCTGCCCGTCTCCATTCGACATCGCATCGTTGATACTCTGTGAGAGCGGCCTAGGCAACTTTCAACCCAACCACATCCAAGAGGGCTGGGCGCAGCAATGGATCCGGACCGCTCGCAGGAGCCAGATCATCACAACCATCACCGGCACGGCAGCAGCGATGCTGGCCGCCAATTGCCCCAACAACGACCCACCGACCTGTCTCAGGAACGACTGCAAGCAGTAAGTTTTGATTTTTTTTCTCTGGGGTGTGAGGGGCAGCTCTCTTCTGACATTACGTTCCATTCGCTACAGAATGCACTGGCCTCAGCGGACCAGGGCGTGCACAATGCAGCAGCACTATCCCAGTCGGTTGCGGACATAACGGCGCAATCGGCAGAGAGACCACGAGTACAGGCATCCGAAGAACAATTTCCCGACCCGCCCGAGGTGCTGCCGTCAATGCCTTCCCATGGAGAGGGTGCGGCAGCCACGGCTGCAGTGCCTGCTCCCTCATCGCCACCGTCTACACGACTAGCAACAGGTGGAGGGATAGATCCGGAGGCGCAACACCGTGCGCAGCCACCAGAATCCGACCGCGGTGGCGTAGCTGCTGCTACTGGTGGCGTCAACGGCACGGCGGATGTGCAGCAAGGCGATCGCCAGTTCCATTTCCGGACGTTCATGGATAATGTCGTGCAGGGCTTGCGGACTGCTGCTACCGCCGCATTAGCGCAACAGCAGCAGGAAGGTCAAGGAGACGGGCAAGGTCGGCAGCAACGAGCATCCGAGGGAAGTGCGCAGGCACGGACTCAACAAGAGTCAGCACAAGCGGCGCCATCAGTACCCGACTCGCCGCAATCACAGCAGCAGGCAGCCCCTCTCTTCTTCGCACTCCCTATCGCGCGCCCAGGCGGGGGGCCTTCTGTCGTGCGTTTCCAACCGGCACCCTTACCACCGATCCAATCCCCATTTGGCGCTGGACGGTTGGCACCTGGCATGCTGCAGCAACGCGGCGAAATCAGCACACAACTGCACATCCCCGTGCAGCCCATTTTCATCCCACTCGGTGCCAGCCCGCTGCCGTTTGCGTTCCTGTATGACACTTTCACCAGCACCGCGTGGCCGCTCGCCGAGATTGCAACTGCTGAAGGAGCTGAAGCCCGAGCGAGCCAGACAGCACACGACCAACAGAGGCAGGGGCAGCCGCAGCCAGGTGCCTTTCCTGGTGGAGCGACGGGCGGGATCGGGCATGCTGAGCAGCACAATGCAGAAGATGGGGATGGCAGGCAGGGCGAGACCAATGCAGGGGTCGAAGGCGAACACGACCCCTACCGCCCGATCCCATTTCAATTCGTCTCAGGTCCACCCTTCCGCATCTCGCTCGCGCTGGATGCACCCGGCGGCTCACCCTTGAGCGGCCTGTTCGGCTTTGGCGCCGCGCCGCAGGGGCGTCCGCACGAAGCGCCACAGCCGCAACCGGATCCAGCGAAAGCGCATGCGTTCGTCGACGCGCTCGAGCGCGCTGACTCGGAGCTGCGTCTGCGCATGGCAAGGCTCGGCATGGGCGACATTGGCGCGTGCGGCCTTGGCGACGGCCGCGGTGCACTCGGCTGCGGTATTTGCCTGGAGGGTTACGGCGAGGACGACCGGCCAGAGTGGCTCGCGCGCTCCGCGGACGAGCGCCAGCGCGCGCAGGACGCACACGTCGTCGCAGTCCCCTGCGCAGGGCACCACACGCTGCACGCCGGCTGCCTGCGCGCCTGGCTCGCCAATCTGCCCCCACAGAAGTGGACATGCCCATTCTGCCGCGCATCGCTCAGCGAGCAACATATTCACGAAGTGCTCACGCGCGCCGAGAAGGAGCGCGTTGGCAGCAGCGCTCGCACCCTCCGCGAGGAGGTGCGCTACCGCGAACGCGTGCATGGCTGGCGCTGCAACGCGCCCGCCTGTCTGCCGAGGTACCCGGCCTCCGACCTGCTGAGCGGCGAGGACGTTGCCATCAGCACGGCCAGTGGTAACAGCCAGCCAGGACAAGCGGCGCAGGACGAGAAAGACAAGGTGATTCCGACAACAGGCCAAAGCGCACGAGATGAAGACGACACGGACTTCTTCAGCACACAACTCGTCACGCTCATCCCATGCAAGCATCAACTGCACGTCGACTGCCTCTGCATGGCCCTGCGCATCGAGGACGACCTCAAGTCGCCCGCGGACGAGTTTGTGTCATCCGACGACGACGACGCTAGCGAAAGCGAGCTCGCGGCGGACGACGCTGCGCAGGACCCCGTGGCCGATACAGACATGACAGATGGCACCGGCTCGGCCAGGTCGGGCGACACGCGCAGGCAAGGCAAGGGTAGTCGAGACGGCATCCTCGACCCAGCCGGCAGCGATGCTAGAGCGGACGTTCAAGGAGGTCGGGAGAAGAACGAGGATGAGGACGAGGATGAGGACGAGGACGAACTGGAGATAGGTCTCGGAGCAAGAGGAGAGCAAGCACGCGATAGGACCACGGGACAACTCAAGACGATCGGCAAGTGGATCCAGTGCCCTACCTGCAGGCGCGAGGCATGGGCCGAGTTTCCTGCTCGAAGAAAGATGCGGCGACAGCATCGGCAACGGCAGACGCAGGACCATCTGAAGAGCAAGAAGCTTATTGGCAACTGTGGTGGTGTGCACCGCTCGTCCGGGAAGCGCAAGCTGAGCAGCGGTGATGCGCAAGATGAAGCAGCGAGGACGGCCTTCGCAGGAGATCATGAGGCAGTGTCCGACAAGTTGGCAGAGCTTGCCGACTCAAGCACAACTCCAAACGGGGAGGACCGCCAGCAGAGGAGAATGACTGCGCGCGAGCGCGCCATGCTACAAGATCAGGAGGCCCGCCTTGTAGATGAAAACACGGATTTGTGATAGTAAGATATAGACATCCTCACTCCACATGTACAATAGCCTAGCATCATAATTTGCACGCACGATCGAGTAGCAGTTGCAGGATCCTCAAAAGAATGATAGCGCAGCTTCCATCATGTATAGAGAGCGCAGACTACACAAGTGCAGCGTTTGTGTGGTGCGAACGAGAAAGGGAGCGTAGTGGGGAAGCCTCTTCATGCGTCAGCAGAGTTGGGTGGTACCGTCGATCCGGTGGAAATGGATGTGGTCCCAGTCGAGGTTGTATGCGTCGAAAATTGACTCCAAGAGCCGTCGCTCAGTAGGTTAGTATTTGTGTGTGATCGCTGAAAATAGTTGTTGAGCGTGCGCATCCCTGGCGTCTGCACCATGGCTGCGACGCCAGTGGCCGATTCGGCTCCGAGGTTCAAGGGCGTCGAGGGCATGGTACCTGAAGCCGGCGCTTCCGTAACGGTTACTTCTGCAGTCGCACCAACGGCGGCGCCTTCCTCATTGCTGCTTGCAAGCTCAGCGAGCAAATTTTGGATCCACGAATGCTCCCGCATCTCAGCAGCCGAAGGTCGTTCATACGGATCGATGAAGAGACATTGACGGATAAAGTCAATACCAAGGTCACTAAGCTGGCCAGGCTCAGGGAGAGGTGGATGTTGCTGTGCCATGCCGATGTGAAACATGATCGCCCATTCATTGTCCAGCTGGCTCCACGGACGTCGACCAGTAGCGAATTCAAGCACGACGCAGCCAACGCTCCAGACGTCCATCGCGCCGCGCCGGCCTCTTGCTTCGCCTTTGATGATCTCAGGCGACATGTACATCGGCGTGCCTTGCAAGCTTTGTACACCACCGAGGCCTTTTCCGTCCGTGCCTGGGATGGCAATTGGGGCGGCTGCGCCGCGTCGGCGACTCTGCTGGATCGTCTTCGAATTTTTGGCGAGGATCTTGGCAGCACCAAAATCGACGAACTTAATGACGCCCATGTGATCCAACAGGATGTCTGAATATACAAAAAAGTTGATTGTCAGCATCCAGCTCCTTCATTGCGCATTTCACTCTGCACTCACTATCAGGCTTGATGTCACGATGGACAATCCCTTTGGAGTGGAGATAGACGAGGCCATCGAGCATCTGCAGCGTGTAAATCTGGATGACTGCTTCATCTTCAATTCGACCATGCTCGAGTAAGTGTGCGAGACTACCTCCTTGACAGAACTCCTCGAAAATATACACCTTGTCGCGGTGCACCTCGATACCATAGTACTGGACGATGTTTGGGTGGCTGAGCATCTCCATGACATTCATCTCATCTTTGATTTGCTCGAAGAAGGTTGGGTGCGACGCAATGTCCTGGAAGCGGATTTCCTTGACTGCCATCAAGTCGCCTGAATCGAGATTGAGGGCCGAGTACACGGTACCAAAAGTGCCTGCGCCGATGAAGCGACCAAGCTGCCATCTGATTTGAATGCGGCTGGAGGACTGGGCAAGCACTTGCAAGCCGCGGTCCTCGATGCGCGTCTCATCCAACACCCTGCCAATAAGTCGTTGCTCGGATTCAATCGCTTGACGCGCCTCTTCCCATTCGTGAATCTTGCTAATCCAGCGCATCTCCGTGTCTTCGATGCCTTCTGTTAAGAGGAGCTTTGCGGCCACGGCTTGTGAGAGCGCATACGGCGCCTTACCCACCTTGATACGAGCATCAATGTCAATGCCTTCCGCTTCAGCCTTAGCTCGCTCGAGGCGCTCATGTTCAAGCCTTTCCTGCTCTTCTCGTGTTTTTGCTGCACTGCTTCGCGCTCCCATGATGTCGAATTGCGAAATGAGCAGTGCCATGCAGCTTGCCACTTTGCTCCGCATCAGGCCAAAGTCGTACTCGTTGAGATGGAAGATGTTCTCCGCCCTGGTCACGTTCCAAGCGTTCTCGAGAGCGGCAACAGCCCACTTGAATGTCTTCCGGTCCGTCGGGACGCAATCGTCGCAAATAAATGCTACCCAATCGATTGCAAGCTTCGCAATCGCCAGTGTCATCTCCCTGCGAAGTCGCGCCGACTCAATGAAAGGCAAGGAACGCAAGCCTTGCTCCGAAGCCATGCTGTAGCAATTCTGAATGAGCTCGTCGCAATCGCCACCCTTTCCACCATGCCACGCGTCGCTGTAGGCTGCCGATCGTTCGGCACTTGACTTGCTCTGATCTGCGCCGTCCCCAAAACGTCGATTACGCAAATTTCTGCGCAGCTGAGGGACGGCTCGTAAGACAGCATCGGAAAGCATATACACGCCTTTGTTGATCAGCTTCAGCTCCTTCTGGATAGAGCTGATGTGGGCCATGTGCTCTGTGACGGTCTCCAGCGGGAAAGCAGCCCGGTGCGCATTCGGCTCTGTTTGGGGTGGCGGCGCATGCTCCTTTCCGCCAAGAGAGTCTCCTTCATTACTTCTGTCGTCTCGAGAAGAGCCGGGACTGCTTGCAAAGATGGAGTAAAGGTGGTCCTTGCACATCTGCAGTCGACCTCTTGGTCCATCGGCGATCAGCCTGAGACGAGAGTCTTGCAGATGGACGTCGATCGTTGGTAAGAAGAGTTGCATCACCGCGCCTGTCCACAGATAGTCCTCTCGTGGGGACAGGAGTAAAAGGTAATGACAGCCTTCATGGCTTACGACGTCCTCATGTTCATCTGACCCGGCCTTTTGACGGCTCTCGGCATGTCCCTCGGGCGCCAGTGGCTCCTCCAGCACCGTAGCACTGGCTTCCATTGTCCGAGCATCCTCTCCCTCGTTGCGCTGAATGCGTCTCAGGCACTTGCAAAGCAGTTCGCGGATGAGCTCCGGCTTATCGGCCAATGTAGGGTCGGCGATCAGGTAGGTACCGGACTCTTCGAGGCTCCAGGTGTAGACCAGGAAGAAGCCTGCATTGCTGAGCTTCTGCATGAAGTCGCTCAGGTCCATCATCATTGGTGTCCCTGGCGGATGCGTCTTCGAAGCTTCCCCATCCGAGGATCCTGTTCGAACTGGCGCAAGAGATGTCAAGTCGTATTCCGCTGCATTGTCAAGACGAGCGCGTACGTCTCTTGCAAATCCCAACAACTTTCGACTTCGGATGCGCACGTTGTCGAACACAGCTCGGATCCACTTGGCCTTTTCCGCCAGTGTCATGCGAACCTTGCCCTTCGTCAACCCTCCCGCAGTAGAAGGCGCTCGCAGCTGCGGATCGATACCGGTCGAAGTTTTTGCAGCCGCTGCTGCAGCGCTCCCTTGTACCGCGGGTTGAACACCTCGAGAAGTGGACGGTGCGGACAACTCCCGTTCAAAGTACGTGACAATACGCGCAAACAGCTGGGAAGAAGAGTCATCAGCATTCGCACGCTGACAGGAGACCTTAGAAGTCTGGCAACTCACCTTATTTACGATCTTCGTAATGCTCTTCGCAACGATGACATCGCCGCCGTTGATCACCGAGACAGCGGTGCTGAGGAAGAGCCACTCTGGCTCAAGGATCTCCGTCTCTTTGAAGAACACGCTACCTTTCAGCTTGGAGTTGAGCAAGCGGAAGAAGAAGCGCAGCGCGTCACGCAGAACGGCGTCGTAGCCATCGTCCAAGCTCTGCGGTAGGTCCCATCCATTGTCCGGATCCGGCACCATGATCGACTGGTATTGCAGCTTCACCTTGCAAGCGAGTGCCAGCGCTGAGCGGATATCGTCCGTGAGCGAATCGACGATCAAGACAGACGGCTCTTTCAATTTGCCAGCGTAGTCAAGACGAAGCGTCAGCGCGCCTTCCATTAGGCTTGCTGGGAAGCCGATGAGCTGGACCAGCTCGGGCTCGAAGCTCGGCAGGTCCATTTCGCCAAAGGCGATGTGGTGCGATTTGATGGCCTTCCTCGCTTTGAGCAGCAGGGCGTTGAGAGCGGTTAAGGTCCGCTTCTCGAATGTGCTCTTCAGATTGCTCTCCTTCATCAAGCGCTCGACGAAGCTGCGCTCTTCTCCCTCTGCCGTCACATTCGCCACAGGAGGGAGATCCGGATGCGAGGTGGGATGCGAGGTAATCTCGAGCGAGGTGCTTCCCGTCCATTTCTGCAGCACGCTGATCTGCAGCCGAAGCGAAGAGAAAATGTTGTACCAGCTGTACAGCGCAGCCAGCTTGTCTTGAATCTCCGGCGAGCCCCATTCTGGTGCAACTTCAATGATCTTGCGCTGCGATGGGAATTGCTCCTCCGCCTTGTCGACGCGAGCGAGTAGCTGCCCAACTTCTTCAAAAACACGCTCCTTTTCCTCTTGCGCTTGCCGGATCCTGTGTTCATTTTCCTCGGACGAAAGTGTTCCGCCTGATGTGGACGCCACAACACCGTCGCGCTCCGAGCCATTCGCTGCCTCGTGCTCCTTCTGTGTTCGCTGCAGCGCTTCCTTTGATCTGCAGTCCTTGACAGCTTGTATCACTTCTTGCATCATGCGCGGCCATCCTTCCGTCAATGTTGCCCTTTCCGCCTCGAGTGCCGCTTTGCTGTGCCCGCGGCCACGGAGGTAGGAGCGCATCTCGAGCCAGCGCTGGTGCACGATCTCGCTGCGACTCATCTCCGGTGCATCGACGCTTGTGATACGCTTCGTCTCGCTGCGCAGGACTTCGGAGCCGAGAACAGAATGCAGCATCGTCTGCCACTCCAAGCGCTGCCGCGGCTCGAACTCGGGCGGAGCGGCTGCTGACGCCTCGGACGCCGCAGTTCTCGCGCCGGGTTCGCCCGATGGGCTGGGATCCGCGCTGGAAACGTCAGGTGTGGCTCCGGAAGCAGCTGAGTGATTGATCTCGAGAATGGGTGTGTGGATGGCGTTCAGGTTGTGTGGAAAGTAAGACCCAGGCGTCGCAGCCGCGAGCCTGGAGGTACCTGGCAGCGGCGGGCTGTAGAGATCAAGGCCGCCTTTAGAGCTTGCATTCTCCTGCGCGCCAGCTGGCGTACCTGTGCCTTCGCAACCTGCATCCCCTCGCAGGGGTCTTGCGTCGAGGTACGAAGCCCTTTCCTTATCTGGCGCGGCCTCACTTGCTGCACCTGCCCGCGAAGCTCGAAGCAGGTACTGTTCTCCGTCTTCACCTAGAGGGTCACTTTCGCTTGAAGCGCTATCGGTGAGGTGAAAATCTGTGCGGGATCGATAAGAGCTACTCTTCTTGTGTCGAAGGTTCTTCTTCAACCCCTCGTCCGCAGAGTCTCCATCGATTGGCTTTTCCTTTCCTTTCCTGCTATTGCGGGACGAGCCCCGCCGCCTTTGAGATGGGCGAAGTGTGCCACTACTGAGATCCTGAGCACCGCCTGTAAGAGCGGACAAGCTGCCTGTGGAAATGCCGCCCGAGCTGCTACTGCTGGCTGTGCTCGCCGAGTCGCCCTCCTCTTCCTCTAACGCCAAACTAAGGCTGGTGTCCGTTCCTTCGCGCCTGTGGAGGCCAAACATGGAGCTCTCCATCACATCAAGTTCGTCTTCTTCGGCAAAAAAGTCCTCCTGCTCCAGCTCCAATGCTGCTTTACGATTGTAGGCGTCCATCGATCGTTGTACCAAGCTTGAGCTTGCCTCTGCCATCCCATCCGGACTTTCTGACGAGAGGCCGCGGTCCTCTGGCACAGGAGCACCGAAAGAGCTTGTTCGCGACTTGGAATTAGTAATATGCCGCAAGGAGGAGGATGAACGTGGGACCGGGCGAGGTGTAATGCGCGTGCCGGCACCTGCCGCTGGCACACGAGCGGGCGACAAATTCGTAGTTAGGCTGTGGGGGCTTTGTGAATTGCCTCCGGCAGGGGTGAGGACTGGAGTTCTAGCATCTTGTTGAAAAGGTTGGCCTGAACCGGCAGATGTGAACCTGCTCGGTGATAGGTGAGGCAACGTTCGCTCCACGTTTGGGCCAGAATGTGCTGTCGCTGCTTGTGGGCTGTTTCCAATAAACGGCAAAGCCTCAGTCATGTTTGGTTGATCGTGATCAGGCATATCGAAACGCTGCTGCTGGGGATCCTGTGAAATGTCCTGTGGCGCTTGCATCGATTCACCACCTTCAGCTTCTTCATCTTGTGTTGAAAGCATCGTGCTAAATGGCATTGCCGGTTATGCGTGCCGATTCTCGTCGGTCATTCCTCTCGCATTTGATGCTTCCAGCCGCATCAAGCGTGAGCAGACGAAGGGTTGCAGGCGAAAAAGACAGGATGAGCCAAGAAGGGAAGCTGGACAAGGCCAGTCAAGGTCGCCGACTTTGTGGATGATGAGAGCAGAAGGTATATGCTTGTGCACTTCTAGCCGCGGTCCCTGGCCATGCATGTGCTGCTGCCATGCATGGTCAATGTTTGCCTTCAGCTGCACCAGAGGAAATGGAGATGACAATGTGTGGCCCGCGGGCCCGCGTACTTGAGTCCCGGCGGATCGCGCGCTTCATCAAATCAGTAGGGCTACACATGTCACCGAATAGGGTTGTGCTACTGTTCGCCTTGGATGCTTCAAGGGCAATTACCAATCATGCTTCATCGCTTCCAGTGGTTTTGAGGTTAACACAGCTTTGCACCTGGCGCCTTCGACCGCAACAATTTGTACCAAGGTGAGGCTTCAGGCTCGATCTTGCTCCTCTTTGTTCGGGACGCACTGCAGCACCGAGGCAAGCTGCTCAACAGCATCCCAGTATTGTTTCCAGCTACCAACAAGCCTCCACCCTGCGGACACGAGTCCTCATCCGCTCCGACCAGCATCATTTCTTCGAAGCTAGCCTGCAACGCGATTTGAAATAACATTGGATAGACAAAATGTCGTCAATAACTCCCAATTCGTCTCTGTATGTCAAGAATATCAACAACAAAGTGAAAAAGGCAGGTGCGTATTTGTCAAGCCATTCAACGTATCGTGCGCTCCAGACGTGACTGATTTTTTGGCTCACAATCATTCTTTCTTGATCGGAATCGGGGCACCAGAGCTGCGCTCCCAACTCTACGCACTGTTCAATGCCTATGGTCGCATCATTGATGTAGTCGCAACACGGTCCAAGGGCATGTCGGGCCAGGCGTTCATAGTGTTTGCCGACTTGGCGAGCGCGACCGCCGCACTGCGCAGTCTGAACGGGTTTGAATTCTACGACAAGCAGCTGGTGAGTAGTGCTTTCATACTCACCCAGCTTCTGACTGCTTAAAATCTCTGTTCGCCTCATGATAGCGGATTGACTATGCGCAGACAAAGTCACGAGCCACAATCATCCATGAGCTCGGGCACGAGGCGCTGTTCGACGCGAAAATTCTCGCGACGACCAAGAAGAGCGGCAGCGAAGGCTCTGGCTCTGCCTCAGCCGCTGGCGGGCGCGTGACATTCTCGAGTGCACAGGGGAAGGGAAAAGCGGGTGCAAAAAAGCGAGGGCGGGACGAAGATGACAGTGGTGAAGAAGAGGACGAAGATGACGAAGGCGACGACGTGGACGAGAGCCGATCACGACGAAAAGCGCAAAAAACCGAGGACGATGGAAAAGAAGATGAAGGGAGCGATGACGGCGAAGCGATGCAAATGGTGGACGAAGATGAGGATGCAGATGACGCCGGTGTGGCGCTCGGTCCGCCGCTACCTGAAGCAGGAGGTGTGCCGAACGACACGCTTTACTGCCCAGACCTACCGGATGATGTGACAGACGAGATGCTAGGCGTGCTTTTCGGGCAGTGAGTCTTTTCTCCTTTCGTCTTATTCCCTTTATCGCATCTTAAGTAACAACTCCTTCCTACTCATAACTCATGGTGTGCAGATACCCGGGTCTTTCGAGCGTCTCGATCGAAGAACCTGCCGCATCAGCAGTCCCAACCGGCGGGAGGAGGACCAAGAAGGCAGTGGCAGCGGTCAAGTACGCATTCGTCAAGTATGAGAGAATGCAGCAAGCGACCAAAGCCAAAGATGCGTTGCATCAGTTCAAGTTGGCACCGAAGAAGGTGCTGTCTGTGCATTATGCTAAAAGGGGCTGATTAGCGTCACATTGTTTCGTTACGGACGTACATACATCCACAACCACAGGCATTGCCCTTCATGAAGATTACGCATGTTTTTTCTGGTGAAATGAGCTTACTTAGCATTGGGGTGCAGGCAAGGAACAGACTGCAAGGCTAGATGGGCTCGCCAACAAGGCTCTATGTATTACATTAAAGCATCGCTCTATAAGGTGCTAAGTTGTTGCTGCTCTCGGACATTGTGTTCGCTGTAAATTTCTCATCTTGTTTGCAGTGTACTGCGCCTCTCTGCTCTCCCATGATATCATCCTTAACTATCGCCAGGTAGATAGGATCCCTTGTTGCCCACGCGCTGCGAGATGCGCGCCGAGATGGTCTCTATTAAGCTCCAAGTCATGCCGTGTCTGTAATGGAAAGAAAGCAAAAATTGGAATGACAAAGCAAAACATCGAATGGGTCAGCAGGGCGCAAAGAACGAAGAGGCGAAGGGACGTCACTCACGAGATGAAGCTCCGAAGCGCACTGACACCAAGCCCCCTGTACAGTCGGAGGAAGCGTTTCGGCAGCGTATCCGTTGATACTTGTCCAGGCGGCGGTGGTCTTTCGGAGAGAATACGTGCAAAGAGCTGCAGACCAGTCAACTTGCGCGGGTGACCAGACAGCTCGCGCTTCTGCACGTTTGTCTTGAGCAAGTCGACGGGGTATACTGTGGGAGCACGCAGGGGAAAGGGTACGCGTGTCAGGCAAGCGCCCGCTGTGCTTGCACATTATTCATTTGATGCCCATGCATCCACTCACCAATGAGCCACGACGCGATACCGGCAGTTGATCCAGTCAAGAACGAGACTACGGGACATGGGATGCCGAATAGCTGTGGGCCAGAGTTGGAATCTCCGCTCGAGTGGCGCTGCACAAGCGAGCGCATGGTATCGTAGAAGCCAAAGTAGAGAGCTAAAACGCGGAAAAGAGTCGTTTCCATATCAGTCTGCATTCAAAAAAGAAATAGCATATCCACGACCAAAAGCAGACGTGATGTAGACGCACTCGTGCCCAAGGTATCTCGCATGATGTGCAGCGGAAAGCCAATGTAGAACCCCTTGATCCCACCATGATTCTTCCAGATGGCCGAAGCGGCCTGGAAGCCCGACTGGGGCTTGTACCGCTCGTGTGCCTGCTTGGAGGGTCTGCCGGGCTTGCCGGGGGCCGTGGAAGGCGAACGCACGAGCCCGTTCTGCACTGCAATGAGGTACTCGAGCTGGCGCTGCACCTTGACCAGCTCGAACGGCGCCGAACCGCAGCTGATGATTACGCCACTCGTTGCGCCGGCCGCTGCACCGCTCATAGCAATGTCCCAGAGGTTCTTCGGGTTATTGTAGTAGCCGGCGTTGTGTAGACGATCTTTGGTGGAGTAGTAGATGCTGAAGCTGCTCGTGCGCACGAACGTGATGGTGATCAACGGAATGGTGACGCCGCGAAAAAATCCACCGAGGCCCTCCTCCCTCGCGACTGCCTTTGTGCAGTTCCATATCGCCGGCGGAGGATAATCCTTCACTTGCAACCGCGACTTAACCGAGTCGAATGGGAACGAGGCCATCGTCGAGACCAATGAGGCAGTGCCCGCCGTCACCTGGGTGCGATGCTCCCATAGAAATTTGTCAGTCTGCGCCTCGGTCGGGAGATAGAGCTTGCAAAGTTCGTCGAACTTTGCTTTGAAAGGTAAGCGGGCCGGTTTTGGATGATTTGATGATGTAGGCACTGAGGGCACTGAGGGCACTGACGATGACGACGAGCCGCAAGACCCAAAGAAGCCTGAAGATCCACTATCACCATCTTCGACTGGGGTGTGAACGTAGTAGGAGCGCTGGTGATCGTGCCTCTTTGCGCTCGTGACTGGCCCAGCGTGTTCGGACGCTTTAGCCAGCACCGAACGGCAGCATGAAGAATATACATCCGATGCCTGTAACGCGTCGCCATTTCTACTCCTTCGCTCATTGCAAAATGGTGAAGCCGACCGTAATCGCTGCCGGCCACACAGCTGCTCTGTGGGCCTCGCGAAAGGCGCTGAAAAGGCAAGAGCCTCGCATTCAGGTTGTCGTGATTCGGGAAGGTTGCGGTGACCTCTCGAAGTCGATGCTGTATTGGGATGTGAGGAAAAGAAGCTGGTGCCAGACGACAACCAGGAGAACGACATCATCGCCTCGGCGTCGTCGTCGGCCGGCGGAGGCGCGACCCCCAAGAGCGCGACGACTATTGATCACTCCAAAGGATTGTTTTGCGTGGAGGCGGTGTCCGCTATTCCATCATGCGCCTAGTGCTCATTAATAATATGGAGCCCATGCTATATGCATGCACAACTGGAGGCCATGTCAAGTTGAGTTCGCTCTGGGATGATTTCTCACAGCGGACAAAGCCGGGCTGTCACTGCGGGATAGTGCGAGGTTGAGGGTTGCGGATTCGGTACTATGAGTTGCTCCGTCGCATCCTAGCAAGGGGTCGAGCACGTTCCGCTCCACTCTGCCCAGTTCGAAGCATCAATGGAGCACAAGTTTCTTGACTCGCCTTCGTCATTGTCCATCCAATTTATGCTTCATCTTGTACAATGCATCTATCACCTTCAACCCGTATAACTGCGATTATGGCTTCCTAAGCCTTGCTGTGCAGGTCACACCTGCAATCTAAAAACGCGGCCAACCCTTCATGTCGTCCTGCATCGCAATCGCAACACCGCCCGCCCGCCACTTCTCGAGTATGCTCTTCAATCTGCTATGTACAAGTTTCACGGAATCGATGCTTTTTGTCATATGCCTCATGTCATTCCCCTATGCGTGCTACGATCGCGTCAATCCTTGATATCCCCACTCTTCAGCTCTCAGGCGTCCATACATGACTTATTGATGGGGGGAATGGACATTGTCCTCGGTCAAGTCTTTTTCTCGGCTCCTCCCACGAAGCCATCTGTGCATGGTTGTGACTGACCATCATCTTTTCCAGGTGGTATATTATGGGGACCTTAAAGCATCCATTCAATCATATCGACAGCCTTTCTTGGAGTCTTGTCTTGCGTTCATCGCTTTGCCAGAATACTATGTCTTGCCTTTCGAGCCCGCAATCGGTTTCACCTCGAGCACGCTGACGTGTATTATCATCATGTCCGATTCGTCAAGTGCAACCGATATGTTCGGTGGCCACGGACATGCGCTCCCTTCTCTCGTAAGCTCCATTGTCAAGACGCAGTCGAGATGACCTAACCTGGGTCCACACAGCAGAATGCACGACCTGCGCAACTGAGTCGCTCGTCGACAACCTCATGAGCTCCGAGGGATGAAAGCAGGTCAGCGAATCGATCAAAGCAGACGCGACGCAGGCCATTCACGACGTGGCAGCCAACAAGCCGTACGCGGACGGCAACATGGCGTCCGGTCAGGCAGGAAAGGCCACAGAGAACGCATGTTCCGTCGTTGGTGGAGGTATCGAACAGAACAAGGCCGCTTGAGCAGGCGCAGTTGGATGAAGGGAGTGCATTGATTTGCGTCCAACCAATCAGGCTGCTGCTCACCCCTGAGATGGACGAGACTTGAGCGAAATCGCTATTTTATGCTACAGAAAATGCAATAGCGTGTACATGGTGAAAAAAGCCTGCATGAATGGAGTAAGGCAGGAAATTCCGCAAGAGAAACGAATGCAACGCAATGCTTCATCAAAAATCATCCGTGTCATCCCTTCTCCTCTCTTGCCGCGATTTTGGACGTCTGAACGTCCACGCGGAAGTGGCAGTGTGTGCTGTTGCTGTCGTATCATTGGCAGATGTAGGGCCTTTCGTTCTTTCGTCTGCGCTGGGACACGCCTTGCGCTTCTCACCAACGTTGGCTGCCAATGGCAGCGGTTGTTCTTCATCAGGTTCTGTCTCGCTGCCGCTAAACTCTTCAGCGTCCTGAACCCCTTTGTCGTTACTGCCGCCATTGTTGACATTGCTGGTCGCATCTGCGGGCTCACCACGCGCAGAGAAAGGTATAGGCGCAGATGCGGGTGCTGTGGCTGCTCTGAATTGTTCATCCTCTGGTGCTGTGTCGCTGCTCGCCGCGTCTTCTGCGTCCTGCAAGTCGCTCTGCTTGCCTTGGTGAGAATCTTTCACACCAGGCTTACAAAGTGGCGGCATTGGTGTGTTCTCGACGTCAACCATGCTCCCGTCATTACTGCTCTTGTCCGCCCGATTCCAATTGCTCCTTTTTGCTGTGGAGGCAGAGGCTTCAGGCCATACATCCTCGGACTTCTTTGGCCACACGTCATCATTTAAGTCGCAATGATCGACTGGCTTGCCTTTAGCTGGAGGCGCCTTACCCTTTCCCTTTTCGCGTCTCAACACCTCCACACCCTCATGATCCTCGAATTCATTGTGCTCGTCACGAACCTGCGCCAATTTGAGAATGTCAATCTCTTTGTGTTGACCGCCATTCTCCTTTGCCGCCTCGGAAAAGTTCTTGCTGCGGTAAAGCGCTTTGAGCTGATCCATGGTGTCGTTGGTCAGCAGCTCCTTAGGAGTGAAGAGCGATGTGCGTAATCCTGCCGAATGCTTTGCAATTGTGAAGGAAGAAGATTGTGAGTCAATAGAACAAAGAATATTGCTAACTGCAGAAAGAACATCACGCACGTCGGAAGTGATACCTATGTAAGAGTACAAGTCGGCTTTGCAAGCAGACGGTGTAGTCCCTGGGAGGGCGTAATCATATACTGAGAATCAAGCTATGCTCCCGTTTCTACATGCAAAGCGGAGAGATTCTCACCCGTGTCTTTGATTAGAGCCGTTAAAATCTTTGATAGTGCATTTGGCGCATGCAGCCGGATATCAATGACGTTTAAAAACGCTAAACCAAAGCTACAACAGGCCACACTCACCTCGGCGACGTGGACCTTGTTCCAACAGCTTCTGACATAAACCTGAATCGGCCATCTCTCTCCGGTATCTTCTCGTCCATGAAAGCCGGAACCTGGTTGAACATGATCTGCACTCGCAACTTTCACGATGCCAGTCTGAGCAAGACCCTCGGAAGGCTGCAGGTACTTGGAAAGAGCACCATTCTGCAATGAGCGGGAAATTCGTGCAAAAAGCGCATCGACATGATCGCGATCAGAGAAAAAGAGCCTGGAGGCATGTGAAATCCGCAAGAAGACACAGTCAGGATGGTCCAAAGTCAACGAACAAGCTCGATATCAGACGACGCACCATCTTCCACCGTCAATGCCAGAAGTGAATGCAACCTCCTTGAGATCGTCTTTGAGCTTTGAGCTCACGATTTCTCGGTGATTTTTCTTACTCTTACCCTTGGCCTTGCTTGTGCGAAGGGGAGTCGAGCTGTCCGCCTTGTCACACATAGTTGAGCTCAAGATAGCTCTTCGTCTTCAGGCGCCTCGTGCACTCACTTGAATCTCTTTAATCCGTTTGATAGCACTTACAAATAGACCAATCCCTTGCGCGATCGCCGTGACCAGTGTTGAATCGTCTTTTCCTGAGCCATTAGGAAGAAAGCCAGGGCCCACTTGTACCCAGATCCAGCGACCGTTTGGCCCTCCTTTTGTCACGGACGGTTTGTTTTTTGCAATAAAATCGTCCAGCGACTCTGCAGATCCCTCGTCCCATTGCAGGTCAGAGGAGGAAGGTTGATCACGCTCTACTGCCTTGGAAACGTCGTCCATTGCGATGACAACCGAGAATTTACAGCTTCCAAGGTGAATGAAAAACTGCACCACGGTGCGGTCGGCCAGGCGTCAGGCAAGATCGCGGAATGTAAGCTGGCACCATCTGAGCACGCTTTCGGATCTCCCGTATCCGTCAGCGGATCGGTTTAACAAGCAGCATGAGTGCCACCAATGACGTAAAGGTGGTTGCCCATGCTTGGCCTGGATTTATAGCTACTTTCCTCTCTGTGCTGATGGACGATCGACGCCTTTTGGGCGGAGTGCATAGTCGCATGGAGGGCCCTTTAGCCACATGGCGTATATTAGAAGAGCTGCTGAGCGCAGCTGGAAAAGAAATAATAAAAAAATGTGGGCTGGTGACGCGTCGAAAATAAAGAAAGGCGTCGCGTCGCGACTCGCGTGTGAGCTTCACCAACGTCGCGAGAAGAGCGAATCCATTCAATTCGTGCTGCTCGATCCATCACTTCCTATGTTGCCCTCCTTTGTGACTCATCAGCAGCCGATCACGCGTGCTATTCGCAGCACAGCTGATACATCGAACACGCTCAGAGCCTCAAAATGGCAAGCAAGTCTAGGATGAGCGCGCTTGCTGCGCTAAAAGCAAAGCGAAGAGGCGAATCGATTGCTCAAAAGGTGAGTCACGTCCAGGACTCCGGGAAAGCATCCCCTTGCTGCCGCGTGCCAGGTCTTCTGACCCGCCATGGTCAATTTGACTGGCTGGCAGGATGATTCCGACTCGGATGTCGATCTCTATGACGAGGTCAATGACGAAGAATTCAAGTCAATTGTTCGCGGTCGGATGATGACAGACAACTTCATCGTAGACGACGACGGCGGTGGGTACGTCGATACTGGGGCGCCAGAGTGGGAGCGCGAAGGCTCAGAGGAGAGCGATGGAGAAGACGAGGTGCGGCTGGAAGCATTCGGAACCAAGTCTCGGAGGGGGAAGCGGAGCCTTGCGGAACAGAATGACTATGTCAAGGCGGCAGGCGCAAAGAAGGACAGCAGAAAGCCACCCTCCACAGGCTCTGGCCTTTTCGGACGGGGTGGCAGCAGCGCCCGACCGCTCTTTGGTGGTGCGAAGCAGAATACAGCTGCGCAGGATGATGACTTCATGAGTAATATCTTCAATGACCTCGAAAGTGGAACCTGCCCGACAAAGCCTACTACAAAAGCGTCCTCCACACCGGCGGGCAACAGCACATCCAGGAAGCGTCGAAATGAGGAAGCAGCATTTGAACGCTTCAGAACGACGCATGTGGCAACCATTACATCTTCCAGCCCGCATACAGAAGAGCTACCGAGCAGTGACTCGGTTGAGTCACCAGCTGATGCGCCTATGCAACACAACGTCCGCGTCCTCGACGGCAAGGACTACGGCTCGCCGTCATGGGATCATGAGGGGCTTGCGTCGTCTCCACTGCCGACGAAGAAGCTCAAAACATCTGCTTTCACGCGTCAAGCCAGTATCTCCGACATCCCACCTTTGCCGCTCACGCCGGAGTTCTCCGACGATGACGACGAGGATTCCATCCTCTCCATCCGCAAAGCAGCAGAGGGCAAGGCGCGGCCAGCTGCTTCTAACATGCGCATCTCGAGAGTCCAAGTCTCCGCACCTGCATCAACCAAAACTGAGGCCTATGAAAGTAAAACTCCAAGCTTAGGCAAGAATGGCCCACAGAGTACAGCGCACAAGCAGAGCAACGCCAAGGCGAACGTCATTGGCTGGCGCGATATCCATGCAAGTCTAGTTCAGGCTGAGAAGCTAGATGAGGCTGACAAGAAAGGCAATCCGGCCAAGATGAACATGAATGGATCCGGGAATGTTGCAAGCTCGGATCCACAAATCTCAGATGACGAAGGGGAAGGATCAGCCGATAAAGACGCAACCGCCAAAGCGACATATTTTGAGCAGACATCAAACACCGTGCATTTCTACTGGTTGGACCACCTCGAGCAGGGCGATAAGGTCTATCTCATTGGCAAGGTCAGGTCCAAGCAAACGGGGCAGTATGTATCGTGCTGTGTCGCGGTCGAAGGCATGGAGCGTTGTCTGTTCGTCCTACCTAAGAAAGCGCCGGAGGAGCAGGGTGAGTTGTTGCAGCAATTGTCCGCGTCAATTCTTGTCGGTTCTGATCTTCCAATTCTGCACTTAAAGGCCTGGAGCAGAGCAGGGCCATCCGTGAAAGCAAAAAGCTGCGAAAGGAGCGCGAGCGCAAAGGCGAGTCAACAGACGACATCGAAGATATGGAAGAGGAGGAGGAGCCTTGGCAAGACGAAGTCTTTGATGAATTTGACTCGATCCGCAGCCAGCACGGCATCAACTCTTTCATCTCCAGCTGGGTTGTACGCGACTATGCATTCGAGCTTTCTGACGTCCCTCGCGAGTCTAAGTACCTCAAGGTTCGCTATGGCTTCGATGAGCCTGCATTGCCTTTCGACATTTCAGGCAACACCTTCTCGCGCGTCTTTGGCACCAACACGTCTGCTTTTGAACTCTTCGTCCTCAAACGCAGGATCATGGGCCCATGCTGGCTCAAGCTCGAGAGTGCCAGCATAAACACTGGCACTCCAATCAGCTGGTGCAAGCTAGAGCTCACCGTAGACGAGCCCAAGAGCGTGAGCACCTTCTCAGACAGTGACAGCCTAGCGCCAAAGGAGACACCGCCCCTCAACGTCATGAGTCTGAGCCTGCGCACGGTGGTCAATGTCAAAGAGAACAAGAAAGAGATCCTCTGTGCAAGCGCACGGACCTGGATCAACTACGGTATCGAGGACACAACGCCGCTCGAAAAGGTGCCGTCAAGCCTTCACACCTTTGTCCGCGCGCTTGGAGCCAAATTTCCGAGCGGATTCGAGCAGATGTCCAGAATGTCCAAGACAAAGATGGTCGCAATCAAGTACGAGCGAGGACTTCTCAATGCACTGCTCGGTGCGTTCGCCTCTGCCGTGACCGACGAGATTGTTCACTAACTTTTATTGCTGTGAACTCGCAGCCCATATCAGGTCTGTGGATCCGGATGTAATTCTTGGCCACGAGCTCGTTGGCGTCACGCTCGATGTCCTCCTACACAGGATGCGAGACCTCAAGGCTGCGCACTGGAGCCAAATTGGCCGCCTGCGAAGGCCAAAATGGCCACCACTGCGGCAAAACTTTAATGTGCCTCTCTTGGCCGGTCGACTTGTGTTGGATCTGGCCAGCGATTGTGGGAAGGTGAGGAAATCGGCTTGCGTCTTGGGGGTCTGCAAGTACTGATACGTTCAATGTCTTTCAATGACAGAGCATGATTACATCCACAACATGGTCGCTCACAGAAATGGCAGGGACACATCTTGGGATCCAGCGGGAGGATATTGATCCCGACGAGACAGCAGGTGTTTTTGTTGGCGAAGACGCGAAGCAAGTCATGCTCTTCCTCGCACACAACGACATGGATACGTGGCTGCAGATGGCGATCGCGTGCAAGGTGCAGATCCTCCCCCTCACCAAGCAGCTAACCAACATTGCTGGCAATAGTTGGAACAGGACACTCAACGGTGGACGCGCCGAGCGCAATGAATACATTCTGCTTCATGACTTCCACGAGAAAAAGTACATCTGTCCAGACAAGCTCTCCTTGAAGGACAAGCGAGGTGCTGCCAGGAAAGCCGCCGAGGAGGGTGCCGAGGAGGGTGCAGATGCGCAAGGCTCAAGCAAGAAAGACAAGTTCAAGGGTGGTCTTGTCTTTGAACCCAAGAAAGGTCTCTGCGACAAGTTTGTGCTGGTCATGGACTTCAACTCGCTCTACCCGAGCATTATCCAAGAGTTCAACATTGACTTTACAACGGTCGTGCGCGCTGGACCTGCCTTTGCCGACGTGGACGCAATTCCCGACATTCCCTCATCGGACGTCGAACGCGGAGTTCTGCCGACACTCATCGCGAAGCTCGTCGACAAGCGTCGGGACGTCAAGGGACTGATGAAAGACAAGAAAGCATCCGCGGCCAGCCTTGCGCAGTGGAACGTCAAGCAGCTCGCGCTGAAGCTCACAGCCAACAGCATGTACGGCTGTCTCGGTTTCGAAAACAGTCGCTTCTACGCCAGACCGCTCGCTGCGCTGACCACATTCAAAGGTCGTGAGATCCTCACGCAGACCAGGGAGCTTGCCGAATCACTTTCACTCGAGGTTATCTACGGTGACACAGACAGTGTCATGATCAACACGAATGTAACCGAGTATGCGGAGGCAATCAAGATCGGACGCGAGTTCAAGAAGGCGGTCAACAAGCGGTACCGGCTGCTCGAGATCGACATTGACGCTGTCTTCCAGCGCATGCTGCTGTTGCAGAAGAAGAAGTATGCTGCGCTCAAGATCGAGGATGATGGCAAAATGACAAAGGAAATCAAGGGTCTCGACATGAAGCGTCGTGAATACTCGATGCTGTCCAAGGATGCTTCAGCGTGAGTTTTTGCTGTGCGTTGAATCATGCCATACATGCAACGGTCTGACTGATACCTTTCTCGCTCGCTGCAGATACGTACTGGATCAAGTCCTCTCCGGAGAGCCGACCGAGGTTGTCATCGAAAACGTGCACGAGTTCCTGCGCAAGCTTGGCAAAGACGTGCGAAGCTCTCAACTTCCTTTGGATGCATTCATCATCTACAAGAGACTGGGCAAGAACCCAGAGGACTACCCGGACGCCAAGTCGCAGCCTCACGTCCAGGTGGCGCTGCGCATGAAAGCGAAAGGGAGCAGCGCGCGCTCCGGAGATGTTATTCCCTACATCTTTTGCAAGCCCGAGGGCAATGCCGCCTTGACGAAGAGCGCACAAGCCGACAGGGCCTTCCACCCAGATGAGCTGAGACGCGCAGAGTCGAAACTCGTCATCGACTACGAGCACTACCTCTCACTTCAGGTTCTGCCGCCTATCGAGAGGTTGTGCGAGAGCATCGAAGGCACGGACAAGGCACGCTTAGCAGAGTGCCTCGGCTTGGACACTAGTCGCTACGCATACGTCACGTCCGAAGCTATGGACAGAGATTCAGCCGCTTTCAGCACGCTCGACAGTCAGATGACAGCGGAAGAGCGGTTTAAGGACTGCAGGCCACTGGAGTTCCACTGCCGAGCATGTGGGGACACAATCGCGTTCGCGGGTTTGTTCCGCGCGCACCAAAAGCGCATCATGGCCGGCGACCATCTGCGCTGCCCGCGGTCCGAGTGCAGATCGCGCATCCCGCTGCCCTCACTGGGGCTGCAACTGCAGCAGCGTATCGCAGAGCACATCGCGACGTACTACGCCGGCTGGATGGTGTGCAGCGACAGTGGCTGCGGACTGAAGTCGCGCCTGACGGGCGTGTATGCTAAGCGCTGCCTTGCGCCCGGGTGCCATGGGCTGGCGGTGCAGGTGTACAGTGACAAGGCGCTATACACACAGCTGAGCTACTATGCGCACCTCTTTGACGGCGAGGCGCTTCAGCAGAGCGCTGAGGAGCTCAAGCATCCTGGCACGGCCGCGCAGGTGCTCAGCCAACACAAGGTACTGGTGGGGACGTTGAGCAATGTCGTCAAGCAGTACCTCGAGAAGAGCGGGCGGAAGTATGTCGATCTGGGCAGCCTCTTTGCTGGCGTTTCGCTCGGGCCGCGGAGGACAGTGGTTGTGTGAGACTCAAGACTACGCGAGAGCACGATGGACATCTAATACTTTCAATCTGTACTATACGAAGTAAGAGCAATATGAATTCTGAATTCACACCTGTTTTGACGTAGGCCGCCGACGACTGGGTGTAAAGCCGATGAAGAGATGAGAACGAAACGATGTGTCCAATATGGTGTTCACCATTCGAAAAGTAGTAATCAACCACCCACTCTTAGGGTTATGAGGTATCGCACCGGCAGGCGTGCAGCGCCATACGCTCTGAAGATGGTCGGTCGGCAAGGAATAGGTGACGCAAAGCATTCACCTCTGCCACGGTGTGGGGCCCCACCATTGGCACACCCGCCAGGCACCTTATCGCCCATGGTCAACTAAGGTATATGCCCTGTAAAGCGCGTAGACTTTATGGATATAACCAGTCTCTGTGCCTGCCTTTCTAGAGAGTGCCTCTGCCTCTGCACTTGTGTCATTGGCCCGCTCTCACCCGCCACGCTCGCAACAACATCATGTAATGCAAAACGCAGCTGACAGCTTGTGCATTGCCGCGGCCCCACTCCCAATTGTGTGGGCGCGTGGGTATCTCAGGAGAGGAGCCACAATCAATATCACCGCAAGCAACACTCGCGAGCTCGCGCCTTAACTGGACTGAGCATGCTCCTGCATAGGGTCCCCCCCGTATGGATATGGTGGACTCGCTACCTTCATCTCCAGCTTGTCTCCTGGGCCAGGCATCTGCATGACAAGTCGTTGAATCAGGATCCTTCCTTTATCTGCTATCCGTCTTCGAACTCGCCAATTGGGGGTCGCGCCGCCATGCTGCTCACCAACCGAATGCGAGGCGCATGTCGCCTCGCCGCAGGCAACAGCAGCATTGTTGGGCGAGCTTGTGGAAGGGTTACGGCAAGCCGCTCGTACGCAGGCAAAGGCGCTTTTGGCTTCCTCCCTCCTCCGGCGCTCACGATTGAGGACTGTGAGTTGGAGTGCTGCACCGGCTACTTCACAATCACTCATGCACAGACTCGATCTTGGAATCGCAGACACGCCAGAAGAGCTCGCAAATCGCAACGCTAACGCGCCCCTGCTGCGGTACGTCGACAATGTCCGCCGGCATGCGCACCGCGCAGCGCTCATCGACCCGCTCGACCTGATGCCGCGCGAAGATACGGTACGCGCGCTCAGTGTTGAACGGTACGGCCTCCTGGAGTCGAAGCAAGGCCATGCCGAGAGGTACGACACGTCAGGGATCCTACGCATGCCGCCAGTCTTCGCTGATTCCGAAGCTCAGGCCGGTACCGGCATGCGGAGTATCGCCGAGATCACCGAGTGGCTGCGGAAAGTCTATGTGGACAAGCTCTCCGTCGAGTTCATGCACACGGGCATGAAAGGCGTGCGTAACTACATCATGGACCTGTTTGAGGACGTCAACACGCACGCACCGCTCAGCAAAGACGAGAAGCGGAGATGCCTGGAACTGATGACAAGAAGCGAGGTACTCGATCGCTTCTTGGCGCAACGCTTCCCAAATGTTAAGAGGTATGGAAATGAAGGTGCCGAGAGCACGCTGCCAGCTCTGGATATGCTTTTCCGAAAGAGCGCAGAAGGTGCGTTCTCGGTCCAGCGTCTTCTCCTTTTCTGGTGGGACTGATCTCTCTTCTGTATCAACGTGTGTAGCCGGCATCTCCTCTGTCGTGCTCTGCATGCCCCATCGCGGCCGTCTGTCTCTACTAACCGAGCTGCTCGGCATGCCGCTGCCATCGCTTTTCCATAAGATGCGCGGCGGATCTGAAATCCCGACCGTGGATTCGATGACGGGGCATGAACTGGCTGGCGCAACGGCTGATGTGCTTTCGCACCTCGTGCACGAGCCGACGCTGCGATACGGCGACAAGGACATCAAGATCTGCATGCTGCAGAACCCGTCGCATCTGGAGGCCGTCAACCCCGTCGCCATGGGTAAGGCGCGGGCACGGCAGACGTTCGGGAAGCTCAGCGCTTCCGACAGCGACAAAGGCGTCGCGCGACTCGGCGACGATGTCCTCTGTGTCCAGATCCACGGCGATGCAGCTATGTCGGGGCAGGGCATTGTGATGGAGTCGCTCGGCCTTTCCGAGCTACCGCACTACAACGTCGGCGGGTCGATCCATCTGGTCGTCAACAACAATATTGGCTACACGACACCGAGCACTGCAGCGCGCAGCTCGCTCTACGCGTCGGACATCGCCAAGATGATTGGTGCACCCGTGCTGCATGTCAACGGAGACCATCCCGAGGAGGTTGTCAAGGCCATCAAGATCGCGGTGCAGATGCGCATGCGGTTCAGGCGCGATGTCATCGTGGATCTGATTACGTACAGGCGGTGGGGACACAAGTGAGTCCAACAGCTCCGTGTCTTCGCTTCCATGGCGGCTGGAACGGGACTGTTGCGCTGACGAGAATACCTGGCACATGCTCTGATGGTGGCAGTGAGTTGGACGAACCACGCTTCACGCAGCCAAAGATGTACGAGAAGATTGCGTCGAGGGCAAGCGTCCCGGAGGCCTACGAACATCGTTTGCTTGTGAGTCCTTCTGCTTTTGGTCTTTTCTTGCATGGTTCGACCGCATTTGCGTGAGTCTGCATGCTGACCAAGTGCATCTTGACACTAACAGTCGGAAAGCATCCTCAGCGCCGACGAGGCCTCTACGCTACGCCTAAAGCGGGTAGGCGAGATGGAAGCGGCTCTCGCCGAGACGGATCAGTACGATCCGACAGCGGACCACCTGCAAGGGAAGTGGAGCGTATGCGTCTGGCCGACCAGTACGGACGCTGTACATGAGCCAGAGACGGGTCTAGAGCCGGACGTGGCGAGGAGCATCGGCGAGGCATCTGTTGCAGTGCCGGACGGCTTCGTGAGTAAGCGATGCTAGCAGTTATTGCGTGGCTAGAAGCTTACACACTTGGCTCTTTCCTCTTTCTCTGAGCTGCCCAGAATCTGCACTCTCGGCTTAACAGGCATATCAAGCAACGAGTGGAGAGCCTCAAAGAAGGAAAGGGCATCAATTGGGCGACAGCCGAGGCGATCGCTTTCGGTAGTTTGCTCTCCGAAGGCACCCACATTAGATTGAGTGGAGAAGATGTGCAACGCGGAACCTTGTGAGTGATTAAAGCACTGTACGCACACTATTTTCAACGATGGAATATCATTTGACACTGACCTGTTTCCTTACGATAGCTCGCAGCGTCACGCTGCGTTAGTGGATCAGAAGACTGAATCGATCCACGTACCACTGAATCTTGCGGACCTTGCTGCAAGCTCGACTGCAAAGCCACCACAAGGCAGACTAGAGCTGGCCAACTCATCTCTCAGCGAAGAGGCTGTTCTAGGCTTCGAAGTCGGGGTCAGCTGGGATAGGCCGGATGTTCTGCCGATATGGGAGGCCCAGTTTGGCGACTTCTTTAATGGCGCGCAAGGTGAGGAGGGAATTTATTTAGTGTTCTGAACGGCCAACTTACGAATGAGTCTGAACCGCAGTCATCATCGACACCTTCATCGCTGGTGGTGAAGCAAAGTGGCTCAAGCAATCCGCGCTCACGCTTCTTCTGCCGCACGGCTTCGATGGCGCGGGCCCAGAACATTCGTCCTGCCGCATTGAGCGCTTCCTGCAGCTGTGTAACGACCCCTTCGAGCCACCGGGTCACGTAGTAGGCTCGTCGTCGCTCCCTTACTCTCCTTCCTTGCCTTTCATCAACCCCACAACACCAGCGCAGTACTTCCATGCTCTGCGCCGGCAGATGAAACGCAATTACCGCAAGCCATTGATCATCGCGGCACCCAAGGGCCTGCTGCGCTCGCCCCACGCAGCGTCGACACTTCAGGACTTTGCCCCCGGTACACGTTTCCAGTCCGTGCTCGACGATCCGCGCTTCTCTGCAGACGCAAGCCAGGTCGAGAAGATGGTGCTCTGCTCAGGCAAGCACTACTATACGCTCGTCGAGCAGCGTGCAGCGATGAAGCTTGACGAGCATGTCGCGCTTGTGCGACTGGAGGAGCTCAGCCCCTTCCCCTTCGAACAGCTCCGGTCAGTCCTGGGACGCTACAAGCATCTTTTCGCTGCTGCTTCCGAAGTTGGCTCGAACGCCTCAGGTCCGCATATCGTCTGGGCGCAAGAGGAGCCGCGCAACCAAGGCGCCTGGGTGCACGTCTCGTTGCGCTTGCAAGCCCTGCTGGATGAGGTAGGTGCCAGCGGCCTCAGGCTTGCATACCGCGGCCGTAAGGAGTGCGCTGTTCCCGCTGTCGGAGTGAGCAAATGGCACAAGAAGGAGGTAGAGGAAATGATGGCGGACGTGTTTAAATAAGAGATGCTACGACTCTCGTGCCCGGCTGGCATGCTTTACGAACGCATTACTAGGCTGAAATGTACAGCAAGCCTTCCGCAAATGAACGAGCACAATCAGAGGCTCTGTTTCCCGCCTTTGTGCCCCGGAGCAAGGCGTTCAGCAGAGACACGGCGCAAAGAGCCCCAAGCTTGCTGATAATCTTCCAATTTTACACCTCGCTCAAAGCAAGCGCGAGAGTAGCCGAAGGGCAACTAGGAGGAACGATACCAGAAGCAGGACCTTTTCTCGGAAATACCACAGATATTCACATGTTCTCAGAGAGGACGCTTTGCATATCATCGTGGCAAAAGAGACTTCCATTGTTGCACGGAGCCACGGAAGACGACACCCCACTGACGACGTCACGGACTCACTAACCACTGACAAACAGACAGGAGTTTCGGACCCTATTGCCCCTCGACATGAATTTAGTATATAACCCTAACTTGTGCCAGGGTCATTTCCCCATCACAGTTTCTCAAACAGAATTGGAAAGTGGATGAGATATGGCACCTGAGATGGCTGATGATGACGCTGCGCTCTGCAGGCTTTCGACCAGGAACTTGATGAAAGAGTCAACTGCCGTACAGAAGTGAGAACAGTGTGAGAACCATGGACGCTTCACACCATCCCCCTTTGAACGGCCTCGCACCGGACTACCGCCTTTAACGACTACCACGAACGGAACGATTCACCAAATTGATGAAGGCCTTTCGTCACGTGCCACTCTCATGTACATGGACATAGCCCAAGGTTCTGGTTTGTGACTGCCGAGTGCCAATTTGAATGGCACTAGTGCTGTGCCAGCTGTTTTGGCGAATCACAGACTCCGTCTGCTGCCATATCAAGGTATCACATTCTGTCGAGTCATCGAATCAACACGTGGCAAATGCCAGATGATTACCTAAAGCAGCTACGGGATAATACCGACCAGTAAACGCCGAACGGCGCAATCTTGGCGCTTAGCTCGGCGCTGCCGGACGTATGCAAGGCAGGCAGATTTTCGCGAATCCCACGGATCTCGTGGCTCCTCTTTCTTTTCCCCCCGAAATGGCACTTCGATTCCCCATTTGAGATTAGGCATGCATGGGTTTTAATTCGAGTCATCAAACAACCTACTCTTACCAAAGACAGCAGATGATTATTATGTTTGCCAAGCAAGTTTTTTTAGAACAGTCATCGGCAGGCCTAAGCGAGGTTGCTGCTGCCACAATACGCAGCATATCAAAGAATGTTGCAAACGTTGAATCTCCCTTACATGCGGAGCATATCTGGAACATCTCAGGTTCCTGATTGCAGGATCCCCGGTTTTGTACCTTGTTTCCCCAGGCTCTGCCCCCAGCCGATTTTTTCGCACCTGGTGCCTCTAAGGTTGCCCACCCTTTTCGCAATCATCGCTACGTCACCGTGGCCAACGTCCGTATCAGCGACTGTGGCACAATATACTGGACAGTTGTTGTCATGTGGACTACCTCTACCCTACCTCTCCTAACTTATTTGTATCGACGAGCAGAGCGGGCGGACCGCCTGAAATATAAGACCATCGTCGAAGCATCGCCGAGCATCTTCCATCTCGCTCTTGTCATCTGCGCTTGCTAGACGGCAATCAGGTTGGTCTCATTCACCATCTTCCTCATTTTGATTCACAGATTTGAACGGCTTGCAACTCGCAGCAATTTCCTGTACGCCTCTGGGTAACATCGGCAACCATGACATCGACAGAAGCAGCGGCTGAAGCCCACAAGGCTAGCGTCGTCGCCTCGAACGTGATCAGTCCCATCTCTGGATATGAACCTCCTTCACACGCAGAGAGTGCACGAGAGGAACAACATGACTCTATGGAGGCGCCGATTTACGCACCCGCCGCTGACGACGTGACCCATACAGAATTACGCCCAACGCAGTCTCGGGGCGACTGGGGTGAAAGCCGCAGCGAAACCGTTGATATCCCACGTGCGAGAGTTGAATTCGAAGAGGTTGTGCGCACCATCAGTCACAGCAGTCAGCTGGCGGGCAAGGGAATAACCCATCAGCAGAGCAAGAGCCGGCTCAGTCGTAACATGAGCAGCACGTCCCATGCTCCAGGCCGGGGCGAGGATATCGAAGCTCAACCTGAAGATCGCAAGGATGAAAAAGCTGAAGTGTTCGATTTGCGCAACTTTATCCTCACTCGACAAGCGCAGGCCGAATCTGAAGGCAAGAACACACATCACAAACCAGTTGGCGTTGCATGGCGTAATCTCGACGTATACGCGCCGCCAGGTACAAGAGGCGGCGTTTTTGTAAAAACGCTGCCCGTTGCCATCGGTAACACGGCATGGCGGGATCCGTTGAACATCCTTTATTTCCTCATTTCGGGCCTCTCCAAGCTCAGAAAATCTAAACCTTTCGGTGAATCAGCGCCTACTCCAATCTTGCAAGGCCATATGGGCATTCTGCGCCCATCTGAAATGCTCCTTGTCCTCGGTCGTCCCGGCTCAGGCTGCTCCACGACCCTGCGTGCCTTGACGTCAAATCTTGCTTCGAACCTCTCACGCACCGGCTCACTAACCTACGGTGGCTTTGACCAGGAAGAGGTCGCGCGCAAGATGAGAGGCGAAGTCATCTTCATTGACGAGGAAGACACGCACTTCCCCACACTCACCGTCGCACAGACACTGCGCTTTGCGCTCAGGACCAAGGTTCCTCACAAAAAGTCGCGGGTCGACGGCGAGAGCAGAAGCGTGTTCATCGAGACGCTCATCGATGTATTGCTCAAGATGGTGCGTATTTGCTACTGATGGAGACCCCAAGTCCGTGCTCACATTCCATTGTTGCGTCCTGTGACGCAGTTCGCCATGTCGCATGTCCGTGACACGATTGTCGGCGGCGCAGCTGTTCGTGGCATCTCTGGTGGAGAGCGCAAGCGTGTCACCATCTCAGAAGGCTTGGCTACACGTGCCGCGGTCATCGCATCGGACAATTCAACACGAGGTCTCGATGCTTCCACCGCCCTCGAGTATGCCCGTTCGCTCAAAATCATTACCGACCTGAGCAAGCGCACGTCCATTGCTACGCTCTACCAGGTGCGTTTGACACACGCAGATGAAGCGTGGAGCAAGAGCTGACACTTTTTTGATACTTCCACAGGTCTCTGAGAGCATCTACAATCTCTTTGACCGCGTATGCGTGATCGACAAGGGACGCTGCATCTACTATGGCCCTCGTGAACAGGCGAGGCGATACTTTGAAGAGTTAGGCTACTTTGCCGGTGCGCGTCAGACCACAGCCGACTTTGTCACCGCTGTCACGGACCCTCTGCAGATGGAGTTCAGAGAAGGCTTCGAGAACAGCGCTCCACGCACTGCCGCACAGCGTGAGCAAGCTTGGAAGAACAGCGAGCTCTATTCCAAATTGGAGAAGGAGTACGAGGAATACATGCAGCAAGTGCGCGACAGCGAGAGTGAAGAGGCAGAGCAACTGAAGGCCATTGTTCGCGACGAGAAAAACCAGGGCGTGCGCAAAGGGTCCTCCTACACGGTTTCATTTTGGGAGCAGATCAAGGCGACGATCGTCCGTCAAATACAGATTAAGCTTGCTGCACGCGAGGAGTTGCAGACCAAGATTATCACCGTGATCGGCGTCTCTCTCATGATCTCCTCACTCTTCTACAATCAGCCTTTCGACAGCTCCGGAACGTTCATGCGCGGCGGTATCCTTCTCTTTTCGACTCTCTTCGTAGGGTGGCTGCAGCTATCAGAAGCTTTCGAAGCCGTTTCTGGTCGTCCCATCTTATTCCGCCACAAACAGTTTGCCTTCGCTCATCCGTCTGCGATCGTCATCTCTCGCGCACTCGTCGATATCCCTCTTTTAGTATTGTTTGCAACGCTCACTTCGGTCATCACCTACTTCCTTGCGCACCTCCGTGTGAGCGCGGGTGGCTTTTGGCTGTATTTCATCTTTGTCTTCCTGTCAGCGTACTCATGTGAGTCTCATTACTCAGCTTTTGGCTCTCAAGCGAGCCTGATAACTGATGCCTTCCCACTCTACAGTCACTGCGCTGTACAGGCTTTTTGCTGCACTTTCACCCAGCTTCAACGAGGCGATTCGCTTCTCGGCGTTGGCTTTGAACGTGTCGATCGTCTTCTCTGGCTACGTGCTTCCGCGTAACATGATGAACTGGACCGTGTTCCTTTCATGGATTAATGCAACCTCCTATGCGTTCGAAGGATTCATGGCAAATGAGTTCCGCTACCCGATCGAATGCTCACCTGCACATATCGTTCCCTTCAACGAGGTGCGCAACCCTGCTTATCAGACTTGTGCGCTGGCGGGTGCGACCGCCGGCTCGCTCACCGTGGACCCGGAGGCGTATCTTCAAACCTCTTACGGCTACTCAACGGGTCACATTGGTCGCTCGCTCGGCGCTGTCATCGGCTTCACCTTCCTATATCTCATTCTCACCGTCATCTTCTCCGAGATCTTCGACTTCCAAGGCGCTGGTGGCGTCAACGTCTTTGCGCGCACCAAGCGCACCAAGAGACAACTCCGTTCATCTAACCGTCCTATGGATATCAAAGTCGAAAAGGTGGCCTCTAACACAAGTCCCACCTCTCCTAACCGTACGCGCCTGCCTTCTCCAGTCGCAGGCATCGAGTGTGGCGA
This sequence comes from Tilletiaria anomala UBC 951, assembly GCF_000711695.1. Lineage (NCBI taxonomy): Eukaryota > Fungi > Basidiomycota > Exobasidiomycetes > Georgefischeriales > Tilletiariaceae > Tilletiaria > Tilletiaria anomala. The sequence continues at coordinate 76,809 of NW_013546973.1, read as the reverse complement.
GGGGGAGGCAAAAGCAGCAGAGACCATCAAGCCCAGTTTGTCCAGGCTGGTAAGGTACGAAAGCAAGCCAATCTTCACATGGCGAAATGTCAATCTCGAGCTCGACTCTGGTCGCAAGCTTTTGCAAAATGTTGATGGCTTGGTCCGTCCTGGGCGTATGACAGCTCTCATGGGTGCATCCGGAGCTGGTAAAACGTGAGTTCCAATACCCGACAGTGCACTGATGGATGCTGACCGCCCGTCGCACTCTAGAACTCTTATGTGTGCGCTGTCGCAGCGCGCTGTGGCGGGTAAGTTCAATGGTGAGGTCCTCGTCGACGGAAAACCTCTTGGCCCAGGCTTCCAAAAATCGACTGGCTTCGTTCTTCAAGGCGACATCCATGTCGGCACTCAGACAGTCCGCGAAGCGATTGAGTTTGCCGCTCTGTTGCGACAGTCGGCGGAAGTATCCCGCGAGCAGAAGCTTAAGGACGCGCAGGCAGCCATCGAATTGCTTGAGCTAACAGATCTTCAAGATGCGGTGATTGGCATGCCTGGAGCTGGACTTAACGTAGAGCGCCGGAAGAGAGTCAGCATTGCTGTTGAGCTTGCTAGCAAGCCTGATCTGCTGCTTTTCCTCGATGAACCTACCAGTGGCCTTGACTCAGCAGGTGCTGCGTCGATCGGCCGCTTGCTCCGTCGCCTTGCTGAGGATGGCCAGGCCATTCTCTGCACGATCCACCAGGTAAATCACGCCATCTTCTTTCTGGTCGATGTGATCGCGCAGAAATTGACAGCATCCATGCCCCCCATACATAGCCATCCTCTGAGCTTTTTGAAAGTTTCGACGACGTCATTTTGCTCCAGAACGAGGGGCGCCTGACTTACGCTGGGCCGATCGGCGACTCGACCGTAATCAACTCGCACCGCAATTCGAACGTCGTGCGCGAGTACTTCGAGTCTCACGGCGGTGAATACTGCCCTCCTGATGCTAACGTGGCTGAATACCTACTCGAGACGGTCTCCAGTGTGCGTGGCGACGGAATGCAGTGGAACGAACGCTGGCTCGTTTCTGAAGAATGCAAGCAACTCAGAGAGTGGATCGATAACGAGAACCAACAACGCCGATCCCGTCCGGTTGTGGAGGATTCAAGGGCTACGCGCGAATTCTCAGCAAGTGCTTGGGTGCAGCTGACCGAGGTTACAAAGCGACAATTCAGAGACCTTTGGCGCGATTCCTCGTATGCCTACGGCGTGCTCTTCTCCAACTTTGTCGTTGGCTTTGTTGCAGGTGGCGCATTCGCTCACGTTGGCAACAGCTCGCGTGACTTGCAGAACCGGGCTTTCGTCGTATTCTTGGTCATTCTCAACTTCCCAGCAGTCATCAATGCGATTATGTTCGTCAAGAGTCTTGAGCGTTGCGTGAAAGGAGTGCAGCTGACGTTTTCCGTCCTCCTGTAAATGCAGTGCAAAATTCTTCGAGTTACGCATCATTTTTGAGGCAAGAGAGTCTCCGTCAAAGACGTTCGGTGAGTCCCATCTATAGCTGGCTGATTGGTGTAGGAGACATGTACGCTGACACTCTTCTCTTGTCGCCACTCCTCTCAGCATGGTGGGCACTGGTTGCAGCGTTCATCATCACGTCGCTGCCCATCGCGGTGATCGCTTCGATCATTTACTTTTTAACGAGCTTTTTCCTGCCGTTCTACTCGCAATCTACCTCTACGGCAGGTTACTTTTACCTTATGACTTTGTTGATCAAGTGCGTGCCGAACGAATTCAACCTGTGTCATGTCTGTTGTTCTTACATACGCAGCGCCTTCTTTCGACGAACAGCATTTTCGAAATCGTGTTCTCGATCATGCTTGCGGCCTCCTCTCCGACCCCGGTGACTGCTTCGAACCTATTGCCTTTCATCCTGCCCATTCTGGCCATCGTCAATGGTGTCATGGTCCCGCAGACGCAGTTGCCGCAGCCTTGGAAATCGGTGAGCTTGAACGGTTACTCGCTAAAACCAAAGAGTTGGGAATTCTCACATAACGAACTTCTGCGGCGCGAAATTGAATGCAGGTCTACTGGACGAATCCTATTGCCTACTACATACGCGGTCAAGTCGCGAACATCCTCGCCGGCGTGCCCGTGGTCTGCGACGAACCCGACACGTACCGCTTCGACCCTCCCCCCGGTCAGTCATGTGGTGCTTACGCGGGCGAGTGGGCGCAGGCTGCAGGTGGTTATATTGAGGATGTCAATGCGACAGCCGGTTGCGGCTACTGTCCATACAGGAGCGGAGACATGTTCTTAAGCTCGCTGAACGCGGTACGTCCTGCGTGCATGCCCTTTTGTCGATTGAGACTTGGAGACTGACGATTACGAACCTCGAGCCGCTTGCAGCCCTACAACTTCCGTTACGGCGCATTCAGCATTCTGCTTGGCTTCTGCATCCTCAACATCTTCGCTAGCTTCCTGCTTTACTGGTTCTTCCGCGTGCACGGCGGAATGAGCTTCGCACCGCTGCGTGCCGCTGTCCTTTCGCCATTCAGGTGGTTCAGCAGGCAGAAGCATGTTTGAAACTGCGGTCTTCAGAGAGTGAGAGAAGACGATTGAGTATTGGAACGTGATCGTTGGGTCTGCTTGCATCTTATAGACGTTCTTGCTCTCTTGGCTTGTAATGCATGCTGCAGCCCGATCTCGCACACTTTGTAACCATCCGGTTACCCATGGACTCCTGTACTGCTCTATACGCCCTGGCTGTGGCTCAACCGCTCACCTTCATGTTGATTTATGGGAAAGAGGAAGAATTTGTAATCAAAGTAGGGATTTGCCCAGATTATGGCGGATACGGCGGCGATTAGATAACTTGTGCTAATATATTTATTTTTAAACCCCCCCCCCCCCGGATGGGATTGCGATCACCGTTGCACTTGAACCGATGATGATGTCACACGTCATTCTTCTGGTGCGAGCTGCCCTCTCCTCGTGCACCTTCGGCAGTGGGTGAGCTGTGCCGAGCTCTGGAGTACGTTACCGTGTGTAGTGCCCGCTAGGGCATTCAACTCGAACATGCACAAAATTTGCAGGCCCTTTGGTGCAAGGGCGCTGGTCAGCGCCTGACGCATCTCATCAGCGTCTAGCAAGCAGCCGCCAACGATCATTCAGCGGCAAGCAAGAGCCGCAAGAAGCTGGGAGGCTGCGCTGATATATGTAACCATATGTAGAAGGAATGCGCCATTGAAGACCCCGTCATATCCACTTCGAGTGCCCAGAGCATCACGCGTATACAGTCAAGCGATCATCATAGTTCCAAAGCACAAGCTCATCGTGTCAATATAGCGAACGCAGGTGTAAATAGAAAACCCTTCGGCATCTTTCAAGGTCCCACCGCATGACGGCTGAAATTTATCATTCCCACGCTCCCCTGCAGCGCTGAAAATTTGGCCGAGTTCAGTACGAGGCCCCAGCACCGCAAGCTGTCGCATTGCGTGTCTTGCCCATGGGTCGTCTTTACTACGAGAGCCACATCTCTTTATGTTGAAACGATCTCCTGTTGGTTATGCCGCACTTAAGGTATCCTTCTTCCTGAACTCTTACCGTGGAGGTGGACCGCTCTTTGAACAATGAAGTCGTCAAGGCAGCAAATATCAAGTGGAACAAGGATGATTTGAAGCAGTTGAAGCGCGATACGGACAAAGAGGTCAAACTCGGATAAAAGTCTTGACCGTGGATTTTTCCCGGATTGCGGCACGCCACGTCTCTCTATCCCTGTTGAAAGCGACACCAGTTACCTTAAAGATAGGTTTTTGGAATTTGAATGCTGCCGGCTACTTAGAGAAGAATGCTGATGATAAGCTTGTGTCCATTAAATAGTAGTCTCACTTGAAGACCAGCAGGCATACACGGGCGGTAAAGTTCCGAAAATTGTCTTCTGCTCACGCAAAATGCGTGTGTACTCCAAGATGTTATTCCTGAGTAACTTTCTTGACAATATTCAGCAGTCCAATTGGGTGCCGCGACTTGTATTGTGTTGAGGCAGATAGTTGAGTCAGCATGGATTCGAACCCGCTGTTATAGAACGACATGTCGTAATGTACTCTTGGCTCAAGGAATTAAATTGACATTTAGTCCCATGTCACTGGGAGCGAGTGCTGCCACTTGACTGGTTCCTCAATACTAGGTGGCTCGTTCAACTATCTATCCCTAGTGGAATGCTGGTGACACAGCACGTCTTGCCGCGACCTTTGCTCTCATTTGGCCGGCTTGGCCAATCGTTAGAACTGAGCAGTCCCAGGAAAGAGCTAAAGCATGAATAGCAACAGCAGCCGTAAGCTACTGTATTGATCACTACCTGCGATAAATCCATTCACTCTACTCATTGTCACCAATTCGCTGCGATCCGCATTGAATAACTTGGCAGCGGGTTCGCTCCACCCACCAGGCTGAAGAGCGAACAAACCCATCTTCTTGACCATTGTGCCTTTCCGCAAACGGCATTTCATGTGCATAATTCTTCTCCAGTCTCGGTAAAAGAACCGTGATGCCGTAGTTCCCGAATCGGAGGCGCAGTCACGGCCAGTAATTTGAATATTATCGCCTGTCAGCATAACATTACATCTTTCTTGGATCAATCAGGCATGCATACTGAAGCTCACATTTCTTTAATGTGGCTTAAATATTTACATCATAAACTGATACCACAGTTAAAATGGACACACCGTAGAACCCGGCAGTGGTCTTGTAATTTTTGCAGCGACATGCAAGCCGGAGTAGCGGTATCGTGCCCTCTCAGACCTTGACTTTCAGCGCGCCGCAAAGGCAGGCACCTTGCAAAGACGCCATTATGAAATTCTAGGCTCGCTAGACGCTGAGATAATTTTCTAGACATACAGGTAGTGGCCGTGGCCGAACGGACATTCATCAAGGTGCAGGCTGAGGTGGATAGGGCGGGGCATCCCGACGTAGAAAAAATGACATTTTACAAGCACAGCACGCCCATCAGCAGACATTGGGTTGAGGTGCATTCTACTTGCTCACCAACCAGTCCACAGTCACTTGTCAATCGTTGAGAGCGCTTAGTCCTCCGCACGCCTCTTCCAGCGATCATGGTATGAGTTACGACTGCAGACGTCATCGATGTCGCTCTGCAGTGGCTCCATGCGTTTTGCTTTAACTGGACTGCATGCGAATACCCAGCCATGGTGAATCCTACTTCGAAGTGTAGAAGAGCTCTTAAAGCGTTGTGCGCCCGCTGCTGCAATGCGTGGAGCTATCATCCCAGCGCATGAGGAACTTTCCTCGCACACTTGGACACGATTACCGGCGGACCTTGTCTGCCTCATTCTCGAACACGCCGCCAACCTGAATCCCTTGCTAGCCCTTGCAATTAGCCTACTCTCCAAGCATGTTTACGCCGCAATTCGAGTTTCTGGATCGCTTTACCGATCCGTAGTGATTCGAGGCCGCACGTCTCTCGAACGATATGCGCAAGCGATCCGTAACGATACAGTTAGAGCAAAAGGCTTGCGCAATCTTTATATCTGCAACCGTGTGGATTACGAGGATGTCGAGGAGCGAACACAAGGAATCTTGATGAACGAGGGAGGACTGTTGGCCACTGTCTCTGCAAGCGAACGATCCGACGCAAATCTGCGAAATATCTTTCGGTGCTGCACCTATCTCGAGTATTTGCACATTTGGGAACCATTCAATTTAGGATATCCGTGAGCCAAAGTCTTTTCAATGAAGTGGGATATGTATACAAAAGTTTACACCTGGCTTTTGTTTCCTTGCGCTCTGTCAAGGCCGGAGATGTCCAGCATTGATCACCTAGCAAGCTACCCACTTGAGCTTCTGCATCAAGTCTTTGCTGAGAAGTGTAATTCCTCCCTCACGGCTGAAGCAGGTAGTATTGACTTCTCGGTATTTTCAGGAATTCAGCTACAAGAACTGACCATTTCATCGCTGGCAACCAAGCCGAGTGATTTCGATCGTACCGCGCATTGTCAGCGGATTGGAAACCGCAATGAACCCGGATCGGCACTTGATTACCTCACATCGCTTCACCTTCATTGGCCGACTTTACGAGACACCCCGGACGATCTCATAATGGTTGTCTCGTACATCCGTTCTGCTCAAGCGTTGCGCTTTTTTTCGAAAAATACCTCAACAGAAGCTGACAGCTCGAGTATCGATCCGATCGTCTTTGCCAATGCGCGAAACAGGGATGCGCCGCCTTCGAAGTCACACAGCAGCCCTACCACCGGTGCAGATATGCCATCCCTTATTGCAGGTGCCACGGATCCCTACCTGGTGCTGTCCCATGCAACAAGAAGCTCTCAGCCGCGTAATGCGACGCTCCTCGACTCGCTGTTGACATTGAACTCCCTCGAGCAAGTGCGCCTTACACGGCCATCGCCAACGGGCCTTGTATCAGGGACAATCGTGCTGCTGCAAAAAATGCCGCGCCTGAAAATGCTGATCATCGAACTAGGGTGGTATATTGACGACGCGACGCTCGCGGCGCTCGTCCAACTTGAAAGGCAATATGATTCCGCGAGTAAAATGTTCATGCATCGACTGGGTGGCGAGGAATTGCTTCCCCCACCGAAACTCGTCATCCTCGGTAAAGGCCGCGGCCACAAGCGGTGGAATGGAGGGTGGCTGCAATGGGACGACACGCTTGCGCTGCTCGAGTTCAAATCTCGCATCGGCATCGGCACCGCCACCCTCGAGCATGGCGACCGAAAAATGTTATGAGGACGGCCAGCCAGTTCTATCGCAAAGGGGCCTGCGACAACGGCAATTGGCCTGCGACTGGCAGGGGCGCGGCGCTGGCTGTTGGGACATCAATAAAACATGATGTATCATACACATACGCACGGGTATTATTGTATTACGAGTTACATGCTGCCCCCGTCAAGCGGGCCATCGTCGCAGTCTAGATATGGAACTTGCTTGGCCAAAGCTTCGGGAGGAGCCCGCGGGGGAGGCACTTTAGATTCATCTTGCTTCGACTGTGGGTCAGACATGGGTGACGCAAGCGGAAAGCTGGGCTTTGGCATCTGGCTGCTGGATGGCCCACTGTTCTCCGTTGGCTTGCCCCTTTTCGCCAGCGCAGACTGCCTTGCCTGAGCGATCAACTCTCTGAACTGATCCTTGTACCTCTCCTCCCAAGCTGCCGCATCGCCAGAGGCGCCGCCCACCGCTGCCTTGCCTTTGACTCTCTGCCTAGACACCTCGTCCATCTGCTTATCCCATTCTCGTAGCTCGCGCCGCAGCGCGGGAATGTCTTTGCGGTTTGCCTCGGACGAGTCAAGGTTACCGTTGTACAGGTTGACCCACTGCTTGTGTCGCTCGATCAGTCGCTCCTTCCCACCGAGCGTCGACAGGCCAAATTCGTTGAGCAAATCGCGGAGGTCCTTCTCCTTTTTGCTGTGATAATGCGGTCGCAAAAGGCGTTTGGGCTTTGATGGTGGGGCACGCTGAGTCTCTACGGCATTGGCAGATGGCGCCAAGGGTCGGCTTGGCGTTGTCACACAATGATTTATGTTGCTGTCATGGCCCGTGCTTGCTGAACGCGTACCCGCGCTCCCAGGTGTGACCCGCGTAAACCAACTTCGTGAATCCTTCTTCGATGCGGATGGTGCCGCTTGCACCTCCAGGCCACGCTCACTACGCGACGGCAGCGGGTCATTGGGGCTGCATGCCAGTTGCCTGCGGTCGATATGTCTATTCAGCGCTGCAAGAGTGAACGTGAAATTGCAGCTAGGGCAAGGAACTTCAGATTGCGCTGTATGGCAGCAATGCACATCGTCAGCACGCTGCAGAATCTGGTAATGAACCTGCCTGCTCACCATGCAAGTCGGAATCCCGGACAGATGGGTTCTCAGTAGGTTTGCTCTGTGCTGCACTGCCATTCAAGGCACCCGAGTTCCCAGCCTTCGCCTTTCCGTTTTCTTTGCGCATCGCAGCCCCACCTAGTATCTCGAATCCATCGCTTGACTCTGCACCGTCATCCTTATCTGCCTCAGAAGGAATCTCCTCATACATGCTTTTTCTCCCGTTGCTTAGCTTGCGGGCTATGCGAGGGCGCAACGCCCGCCTACTGCTGCAACCCCTACTACCAGCTACAGCGTCCCCGAAATACGCATCATCATTCGTTTCGTTGTTTTCCGCAGACTCGTATCGCGGAGACGAACTGCGCTTCCGCTTCTGCGCAGCGCGAAGGACTGGTGAGTCCTCGGAGCTCGTTGCGGCCGCTGAGACTTGCGTTTGCACTCGGGCCTGTTGCTCTCGTCTACGCTCGCGGTCTGACACCGTGGCGAGTTGTGCTCTTACAAGGCCAAAGTTGGGATTTGATGAGCCAGCTCGCACACCTTCACACTCGCCACAGTATTGAGCCAACGCACCTGCACTTTCTCCAAGCGACCGCCGCGTCTTCAAGACTAGGCAAAGGTACCAGCTCCGAATCGTATGCTTTTGTCTGTCTACATTTGGGACAGAATTGGCCCGATGCATTTGGCTGATTGACGTGTCTTCGAATGCACTTGGAGCAAAAAGAATGCCCACAAGCTTTGAAAGCGACGGGTGCTTCATATATCCCCTGGCGCAATAGATCCAGAGGCAAGAGGTAAGCGGGGGATACGGTGCATGTGGTACATGACTTGAACACCCACTGCGCACAGCTCGCACCGCAGCGACTGGTCGAGGTCGTGAAGGAAGCGGAATTCGCCCTGCCAGTCGGTAGGGTCTGTGACGTTGCTGAGCTCGCAGGAAGTGGCCATCGTGCGTACTGCGTCGGCTACACTGTCGAGCCTTCCACGTTCACCTTTCACGCGACCGCCTCCTTGTAGCAAGGAGAGGATGGACGTCTCGTCGGTCGGTGAATTTTAGAAAATAGCAGTTGTATCTGCTTCTTGCGCTGGTGAGGCAAGTCCACCAAATCCTCGTCCAGCTAACCCAAGGCGCATCAGGGTAGATTCAGAGGACTCGACCGGCGTAGTCAGAGTCTTTGAGTATGAGTGGGGAGACCATTACAGGACTCAACCGACTCGACTTTTTTGACGCGAGGCCAATCTAAAGCAACGCGACGTGCATTGGCTTATTTTTGCAGCTTGCCAGTCACTAACCCTAAAAAGGAACATCAGTCTGATTGTCTATAACACGTCGACGCCATCCTCGGCTGGTCAACTGATCGAGCCTTCTTCTCGGCAAATCTGACTCATTCACGTTATCTGCAGCCCCATGCCCCCCCATGTGTCCATTCGAAATCTGAGTAGTTTGCATCTCGCAGCCAATCAGCGGTGGAAGAGCCGTGATCAGTGCGAGTGTCAGCGCTGGCGCGCAGACGTCGCCTCTTCGAAATGCCATAGGCAGGGCAGGCGCGCTAAGCGATGGTTCCTCCGCAGCTACCTCGTAACGAGCGACACGTCTTTAGCAAAGCGCACACGGGCCCGATTCATGTGGCCCGCTTCAACTCATTTGGCAAGTATATCCTCAGCGGCGGGCAGGATCGCCTGGTGAAGCTTTGGAACGCAAAGACCGGCCCCTCGCCAGACGGCTCGCCGATCCAAACATACTCTGCGCACTCACGCGAGGTCCTTGCGCTCGACATATCCGCTGACAACTCGCGGTTCGTTAGCGGAGGCAGTGACAAGGCTGTCTTCATCTGGGACGTTGCGACAGGCACTGTGCTTCGCCGCTTTTCGGCGCACGTGGGCAAGATCAACGATGTGCGCTTCGCGGGCTTGCACCCAGACGGCAGCGTCGTCGTCGCTGGAGGGTTCGACGCAGCAGTTAGGTTCTACGACCTTCGAGCGCATGGTGCCTGGAAGCCAGTCATGGAACTAAAAGAAGCAAAAGATGCCATCATGTGCATCAGCGTTTCTGGGGACGCCGTGTGCTCTGGTTCCGTGGATGGCTGCGTCAGAACCTATGATCTGAGGGAGGGTCAACTGCGAACAGACGTCATTGATCGTGGGTGTCTGCTCGCATTGCTCTTCAGCCCCTATGGAAATCTGATGTGTCATTCTATCTATTCCATACGCTCGCAGATCCCGTCGTATCACTTTCCCTCTCCACAAACAATGCCAGCATTCTAGCTTCGACTCTGGACAGCACACACAGGCTGCTGGACATGTCCGACGGGTCGCTCCTCCAGTCTTTTGCTGGGCACGGTAATACTGCCTACCGCTGCCACTCTTCCTTTGCCGCGTCGGAAGCAGTGGTTATCTCAGGCGACGAGGGTGGTCGCTTGTGCGCTTGGGATGTGCTTTCAGGCAAGCAGACACCTATCGGTGCCGTTCCTCTTAACGGCGGTGCCGCACACAAGGCCCATGCAAAGGCAGTGCTTTGGACAGAGGAGAGCCCAGCGCAGGGGGATGTGGATGTGCTCACTGCGTCTGCTGACGGCGTGCTCAAAGTTTGGTCGTCGCAGTCATGACAATTCGCTGCCTTTTTCCTGATGATTCACAATGTGATCATTACCTTTAAAATACATTTGCGATGGGGCCATTGCATGCAATAAAAATCCTTCCGGGTAGTGAAGAAAGAATGGATGCTGAATGATGTGTATTTAGGGAATAGACAAAGGGCTAATGCTTGAAAATTTGAATCGAATCAGCTCTGTCGCTCACTTTCGGTGACTACGCTCTCATAAAGGAGCTGTGTGCATAACTCGTCTGAAAGGAAATTACTTTGAGGGTTGATCACATGTTCGTTGCATACCACGCAAGGTTCCAAAGAAGGCACTCACAATTCGTTGGAATATGATCGCGCAGCATTGAGCGTGCAAAGATAGGCTCGGAAAAGCGCTTCTCCACATCAGGACAGGCTCTAAGTAGCACTCGATGCGCTTCGCCGCGGCTGCTGGCCTGTCTGTCCTCCTGCATGCCTGCCATGCTCGTGTTCTGCCGTGTTGTTCGAGGCGTGACATAGACCGTGAAGGACTCGATGCAAAAGACATCTCCAGGTGGGTAGAGCTTCGTCTCTCCCATGGATGCGCGCATCGTTTTGATCAAACTCCAGAGCCAATCCTTCGTGTCGTTCTCCGCCTCCGCAGTTCCCTGTTTGCCGCCGGCCAGCGGTGGCGAAAGAGGGTGTTCCTTCAGGACGGGATCCTGATAACCTGAATCCAGAGCACGGTTACGTGTGTGCCCTTGCATGATCTCCGCGTGCTCGAACACCTGCTCGCGCTCTTGCGCAGGTGGTTCGGACGGGCGCGGGAAGTTGATATCGATCAAATCTCCAGCTGGGACTCTGGCCTCATTTCCCGCAGCCTTGCGCTTTCGCTGGTAGAGACCAACGACAGCACCTACGATCTCTTGAGCCATTTTGCTCTCTCGCTGGTCCGAGAGGCTCTCCGCGACATTGCGCATGTCCCGCAGCGTGCCAAGCGACAGCGATGGCACAAGGTCATGCCCATGGACCAGGCTGGTCACCAGACCCGAGCAGTATTTGCTGAGGTCGAGGCTTGCGCTCGCCGGCACGCCGTACGCGTACGCATGAATAGGCCTGCCGGCCGGTAGGCCTGATGCGAATGAAGTGACAAAGGGAGTGAACAGGGGTGGGTGAACGACAGAGGGTCGTCCATCGAGCGTCTGTTGCTGAAAGATAGCCGCTGGAGAGCTCCACATGATCGCGAGCATTGCTGCCACTCCTCCTCCGAGCGAGTGCCCAGTCAGCACGAGCCCGTACCCAGGTCTGCTCTCGAGCGCCTGCTTTAGTGTCTGATGAATAGTACTCTTGGTATCCTTCAACCTAATAGCTGAGGCCCACATGCCTGAATGCACCTGGTAGATACCATACGGATGCCGGCCTTCGACGGCAATCTCTTCGTATTCACAGGTAAGATCGGTCAGAACGTCGCTGAGACCGAGAGTACCGCGGCACGTCAAAATGACCGCCTTTGCATCGTCATCGACACTGATGTAGTTGACAATAGGCGACATCTCTATGATCGCAGTATCACAAAGTCAGCGTTCGCGCCTGGAATTCACGCTATACGCGTGCAAACTTACTCTCGGAATGGAAGGAAGTCTCCCCCTCGGTATAGCTGCTGAGCAGGATATTGTCGACAGGAATACCAACATGATGCGCGTATGCCCAGATATTCGAATGATGCTTCTGCGTGTCGGCGAACAGGTACTCTGCAGAGCGTCCGATGCCAAAGATGCGCATAAAGTTCTGCCCGTATGCAGCGGATGAATGGCGCATAAAGGTGTGCAGGTTCGTAACAAAGTGCTGCTGTGGGAACTGACCGCGCGAATACATTTCCACCTGCGCTGAAGCCGTGTTGGTGGTCGTGTGGGTCTCTTTCCGAGTGGACGCAAAGGACCGTATGCTCGTGATGGACGGCTGACGGGAACGGCGTTTGAAAAGCTTTGGCGTGATTTGCTGCTGTTGGTCCCCGTCTTCTTCTTCTTTCTTGCGCCGATTGAGTGCAAAGCGCGACTTGGGCGTGGTTTCGGGCGAGGCGACATGCGGCAACGCAATGGCCTTGTCGGGAGTTGGTGGGGACATGGCGATCGACGGCGGTGAGCTTGGTGGCGTTGGCGTGCGTGAGGATGCCATGTCCACCATCTGCACCTGTCGGGGTGCTGCTCCTGCTCCAGGCTTGGGAATAGTAGACCTAGAAAAGAGGCTCTGCAAGGCAGCGCGAGATTTGGATTTCAATCTGTCGTCCGCACTCGTCACTCCTTTTCCTCCGCGTCCTCCATCACCAAAGCTGCCGCTGCTGTTAGTGCTCTTGCGACTCTTTGCGCTCTCTGGAGAGTCGCCAGTGGCGGTAAAGCGGGCCGCCCATTGAGGCTGGCGCAGCTTGGATGGCAACGACTCTGCTTCAGAGGGAGTGCTTTCTGAAAAGACATCATTCTCCACATTCTGACTCTCGCGCGTAGATGTGAGCGTGTTGCCTCGAGTGTCCTGCGTCCTGCGGACGACCTTGCGCTTCTGGACTAGCTTGCGCGTGATGGTCCTTAGCACGACCTGCATGCGCGCCTTGCTTTCTTCAGGCCGATCGAGCGCCTGCCGGCGCGCCAGGCTTCCGATGGACTGCGCAGGCCGGCCGTTGGGCGCCTGCGGAATGTTTTCGGCTATCAGTTCGCGCTCGACCATCATCTCGTCATCCGTGCTCTCGGCGCTAGCGCGCGTGGACGCAGGGGCGATCTCGGTCCAGACATCATCGGACTGCTGCGAATGCGGGCTGGACGGAGCAAGGGGTAGCGACTGGCCTTTCGATTTTTCCCGCGCCGGAATCAGCGGGGAGAAAGGATTGGGCAGCTGCGCCGTTTTGACGCTCGAACTGCCTGCATGCGCACCAGATATGGTCGTTGTCTCAATTGTCTCTGTCGTCTCGGTGACTTCTTCGTAGACTGTCTCAATGGTCCCATGCTCAGGATCTCGTCGTCGGATCGTCCTCCTGATGACAGGAGTAGATGAAGGAAAGGAGCCATGCTGGGTGTTTTGCTGGTCCCATCGCCTTCTGTTATTGCTTAGCAGGTCCTGCTCCTCCTCACCATCGGAGCCGATGAGGTAGTTGAGATCCTTGACGATATTGCCTCCTTCACGATCCGACGACACAGGCAAGACTGAGCTAGAAGAAGCCGACGGCCGCTGGTCGTTGTTCTCGTCAAAGTCTTCCACCTCATAGCGCGCGTCAGAGCCGACATCAGTGAGACAGAGCGCATTGCCACCATAGTGCGAACGCGACGCATGTAGCGAACCTGCGACTGCTCCTGCCGGGTCGGCGATTGCGAGCGAGCGCGAGGTGCGCATCGTAGCTGGGGGAGAGAGGGCGGAAGACATGACCGGCGCGGGTGCAACCCCCTGCGAGCTGCTGCGCGGAGGAGGGGCGATGGCCACCGCGGCCGCTGCCGCTGTCGACTTCTTAACAAAGTTACCCGGACCAACGATCATCGAGCGCCAGCTGTTCGACTCGACCTCGCCGAGGACGGTGCAGTCGTAGAGGACCTGCATCTTGTGTGTCTGCGCCGTGCGCTTGTAAGTAGCGTTCTGCAGGACGGCGAACGCAGTGAACGCCTTGGTGAGGTTGGCAAGGGCCTTGGCGCCTGCGATCTTGCTGTCGCCGGCGCTGCAGCCGCTGTTGTCGCCATGGCTCAGCTCTCTGCGGACGAGGGCGATGAAACTTGAGAGCGCGCGCGACGTCTCGTTGGAGCCAAAGATGCCGTCGATCATGCGAACCGACTCGTCAGCGGCAGAGATGCCGGCCTTGATGGACGTGTCAACGAGATAGAAGCCGGACATTGCGAAGAGCTCAGCCATGGTGAAGGTGTGGTGAATGACGTAGATGCCCACGGCCGTGTACTTGTCTAGGACCGCAAGGAAGCCGTCGTGCTGGTTGCGCATGGCGGAGATGCGGGAGGCAGTCGACGAGCTTGATACCGCACCGACCCCGGCTGCTCTAGCATCCCAGGCGCAATTGCCATCGGGGTTGAGCGTATCGTGCAGGGCGCGTGCGCTCCCGATGGCCGAGATGAGCACGCGCCGCGTCAAGCCAAGGCTGGTGGACGTGCTGAACTTGGCGGCTTCGAGGATCACCTCGGCAAAGAAGGCCGTCGAGCGCAGCGAGACGCGCGCAAGAAGCGAGAGCGATGTGATGATAGATGCGATATTTTGGGGGAGGAGTGCTGTCGGCCGATGATGGGAAAGGTCAGTCTAGCGTTGGTAGCCTGGCGTTTCGAACCAGAAACACTCACTGGACCCAGCGGCAAACTTGATCAACGCTTGGCTAGTGGCGGTCGTGCCCAGGTGAGACACGGCATATTCCATGGCTGAGCTGGCAGGAGCACCAGGCCGCTTGCCAGCAGGAACAACGGCAACGATGGCGTCGGCTGCAGCTTCCCCAGCCGACCCGCTTTTCTTGACCTCTTCTGAACTTTCGCGTCCGTCCCCGCTATCCGTGTCGATCGATACACCTCGGATAGTATCGGCGCCGACCGAGTCTTCGCGCGTCAGTGCAGGGCTGATGACTTGCAAGCCGTGTCCCTGCGTTTGCCCTTGCGGCGCGATGCGCGACTGCGAAAAGATCTTGAAGCTAGACGCCGGCGTTGAAGGCTCGGATCCGCGCGACATGCTGTGCAAGGTTGCGCCCTGTTTCCCTCCAACTGTTGAAGTCTACCGAAGGGATGGTGGTGCGGGCAGGGTCTATCGATCCGAGAGCACGAGCGCAATAAATGCCGGCACATGCAGCAGGGAGTGCTATACCCAACCATGGACACGGCTCGAGCCGAGGCCGAATTAAGTCGCTCGCGACAATGGCAATGACAAGATGCCGCGGAGTATGTGGTGCGTCCCACCCATGCAGCATGCAACGTGAAGCACCGATACTGCGTTAATCTAAATACCACCAATAGCAGTCGGGCTGGCTGCCCGCGAACAGGAGGTGCCAGGTTGTTGATGCGAGTACGGTGAAGCGGACCAAGGGTCGAAAGGGGAAGCGTGCCCTCTCCGGTACTCTTGCTGGATGCTTCGGTCAAAAGCACCCAAGCCCAGCAGCACGCGCACGGTCACCTCTGATAAGTCTGTTGTCGCCAGGGTATGCCTACCTCGCACTCATCACACAGACACATATAAATATATATAAATACCCTCCTGCACGAGTTCAGGGACAGCGTCGTCGACAAGTCATCGTTGGTTGTGCGGCGCGTTGAGGGTGTTTGGTGTCCATTTTCCGGGGAAGACAGCATAGTTTCCGGTAGATTCTCATTAGATCTAGCTGGCGCCGACAGTTTGGACGCGTGATTGGTGACAATGAGGGTTACCGGGTGTTCAGGCACATTCTATGCCTCGTCGCTGCTACGGCTCTCACGCTTGCCATCAACAATAGCAAGAGAGACGTTGCACTCTCTCGGACGACCCAGCCTGTGCCAGCCACCCATCATTGCGACCACACTGTCACGCAAGCGGAGAAATCATGGTACAGTACAATCATCCATCCGTCCCCTCATCCGCGAGAAGGAAATAGTGGCAAGCGTGGCGCGAAGCGAAGCTAGGAGAGATGCGAGCCTCTCAGGCGCGCGGGCGCTAGTACAAAAAGACGCGCGCGGCGTGCGTCGCCATCTACAAGCAGCATTTCGCAGCGGAGGCGGCGGCGTGCACGCTCTTCTTGTCCTTGATGGCGGGCACGTCGAGCATGGGATTGCGGCGGAAAAAGCTGGTTGGCTTGAGCGCAAGGCGCACGTGCTCGGCTGGCATGACCGGCCCGTCTTCGGGGCGGACGACATGCGTGATGCCAACGGTGGCGAACGAAACAATGTCCGTGTTCTCGATCGAAGCGCTTCCATCACCGACCCAACCGAGGATCGAGTCGGACGGTGTCGCGAGCGTCTGCACGCAGTGCTTGCCGGCCGGGTACTTGCGGTCGTCGGCGTACGCTGTCGCGCACGAGTGAGCGTGTCAGTACCATCGCCGTCAAACACGGGTCACAGTAGTGCGCCGCTGGACGCGGAGAGGGTCGGGCCTGCGTACTCACGGACTGTCCAAAAGTGGTGCGTAGCAAAGGGCGCGCGTTTGGCGACGATCGAGTCAGGCTTGGCGTACAACCGCGGCTGGTTGGTCGTCATGAGCTTGTAGCCGACAGGCTTGCCGCTGGCATAATGCGTCCTGTTCTCATTGACAAAGATCCAGCTGCGCTCGCTGTCGGTGTGCGCGTCACGCACGGCCTCGCCGGCGGTGCGGAGCGTGCGGCGGTGCGCGTCGAATGCATTGCCGGCCCAGTTCTGCGCACTGCCCGTCGCGTGCGGCGACGGTTCGATTGTCTGCTCAACCACGCTGTTGCGCGGGCCGTCAATGTGCGGGTCGATGCGCACGCTGAATAGGTGCTGGTGGATGTGCGCAGCAATCTGCGGCGCGACCTCGGTCGCGTACGTCGGCTTCTCGCCAGGCGCAAGCAGCGTCACGTTGAGGATACCCGTCAGGCCAATCTCGCACTCGAGCGTCCCGTCGAGGCCGAGCAAGAATGCAACGCGGTACTCGTAGTTAGCCACCGTGTAGACGCTTGAGATGATCAGTTTGCGGTTGCGCACAACGGCCGTCTTACCGCCAACGCGGAAGTCGGTGTGCTTCCAGCCCAGACCGGCGTCCTCTTCGTGGATGCAGATTGCGTTCTTGATCGTCAGTGGCGTGCCTGCCGAGCGAAACGGAACGGAGGGGCGGGGCAGCGTGGGATGGAGAGAAAGTCAGACGCCGGAGCCCTATCATGGGTGGCGCAACAAAGACGCACCGTCATGCTGTGCGACTACACCATCCATATATTCGATTGAGCCGAGGCAGTCACAGCCGAGGTCGAGCGAGTTGGCGAGATAGCCGAGGCCGTACTCGCCCACATCGAACGCGAACCTGTGCGGCCATGGGGAGCAAGTGGTAAGAGGGAAAAAAGCAAAAAAAAAGTGTCATCGCATGGCGCTAGGGCGGGCTCACTTTTTGTAGTGCGGAAAGTCTGGTTGGCCGTACGGGACGACCATCTCGCTGATGCTGATTCGGTAGAACAACGGGCGCTCTGCATCGCCGTCGTCCGTGTCGCGGTACGAGATGGTGCTGAGCACGAGGCCCTCGCGTGGATGGAAGCCGACGTGGAGCTTCCACTTTTGCCACGTGAGCAGGTTGCCGCGCCGGACGAATGATACCCCGTCGGGCTGCACAACGTGCAGCGGCTTGAGGTCCGCGCGGAAGCGCAGGCGCTCGGGCCCGTGCAATGCCTGTTCTTGCTTTTGCTCGGTGCCTGCAGGAGCGGGCGCAGGATTGACCGCTGTGACCGTTTCGGGGAGGTACTCGTGCTGGGCGCGGGGCGGTGGGAAGCGTGGGCGCGTCGCGGGGTCCGGTGCGTCGAAGCTCCCCGTGGCGGGCGGAGCGGTGGAGCCGTTCTGTGCGGTTGTCTGGTCCTTGTGGGGGCCGAGGATGCGGTGGGGCGTGTAATCGATCGCGAGCACTTCACCGGTGTTGACGTCAAGCACGGGGAAAAAGTCCATCGGGTGCGCGTACAAGTTCTCGTGCGGGCCGTCGAAGCGCGCAAACAGGAGGGCCTGCTGCAGGCGGCGGCCGGGCCAGCGCTCGTCCCAGCCAATGGACCAGCCGTCTGCGTAGATCTGCTCGGGCGCGACGCCGACGGCGGCGGCAGCTGCAATGACAGCGGGGTGCCTGCGCACGTGCTGCTCTGCGCTGCACAGCTCCTCAGGTGTCAGACCCGGCTGCACGCCAGCGGGCAGCTTGTGCGCCGAGACGACCTTTGCGGTGGGGAGCGCAACGACGAGCTCCCAGGCCTGGCCGCCGCCTGGGGCACCGGGCTGCGTGTCGATGGCGTGCACCTCGAGCTGGCGGGGGACGCCGGAGCCGTCAGACTGAGTGGCTGCGCCGCCGGGCCAACGGAGGGCCTCAATGACGTTGGCCTTGGGGGGTTCCTTGAGCATGACCGAGCAGAATTTGAGTGTGGCGGCAGGGACGCTTTCATGCTGGTGCTCGCTGCTGGCCAGATAGGCGCGCACAGCCGCGGTCGCTGCCGCGAGCTCTGCCGCGGAGGGCGGGTCGAGCGGGTGCGAGGCGAGCGGGGCCTTGGCCACTGGCACCGGGAGGGGCTCGTTGCTTATGGCCGTAGCGGCTGGAATGGTGGTGGCGACGGGGCCCATGGCGGGGCGAGGCGGGGGGTGGAACAAGTAGGAAGCACAAGTGCGGTGGCGGGGGAGGTGGGCACGCTCTGACGGCAGGGCGCTGGCTGGCTGGCTGAGGAGAGGGTGGTGCGAGGTTGTAGGAAGGATGAGAGAACAAGATACAGCCAGTATATACTATCCACGCAGTGACTCCACTCGGCATGGCCTATCGGCTATCTATGCCTGTCTAATCTGTTTATCGCAGTCATTCAGTGGCCGAGTGCAGCCGCGGGTGGGAGCGCAGCAGAGACAGCTGCAAGGTGTTCCGCCCCTGCGGCCCAGTGCCAGCGCACCTGTGACCTGTGCTCGTGGGCTATTGCCCATCGGTTCCAAACCGCAGGGAGCAGGCACATATAAACTTTCCCACGCTGAGCAGTCCATGTATATATATATTTTATATGCATTATATATCAATGGATTTATTTATTTATACATGAATGCATGGATATATGCATTTATGTAGTGAGTGGCTCGCTGGCCGTGTCCGCGCGTGGGTGCCGCCAGCCCGACTATCTATCTATTTATATAAATAGATAGATATATATTGCTTGGCACACGCGCACTAACAGCGAGCGCTTTGCATTTGCATTGGATCGTAACCTGGATATGGATTGCACGAGACAGAAACCGGTCTTCTACATGTCAAACAAGAGCGCGCCAAGTATACATGCAAGCAGCGCAACAAAACACAATGCGAGTCGGTACCAGATGGTCCTTTTATTCAAAGGGGTGTCGCGTAGGATGGCGCGGAAACGCGTGTATGTATCGTGGTGTGATGTGGTGCACGTAGTGATGGTGACCAGCAACAGAGCCCGGACCCTTCTCCACCCCTGCGGGGCCGGGGCGGGGCGCGCCGGGCATTGGCACGCAACCATGCCTGGGCTCGTCAACATGTTCAGCGGTTCGAGAAGCCTTTTTGTGCATAGAAAGTAGAGGGAGTCAGTCAGCAAGCCATGCCCGTCTCGGGCACTACCAGCGGAAGCCACCGCACTCACGCAGGTACTTGGTGCACAGCATCGTGACGACAGTGTTGAAAGCGATGAACGCGATCATGATGCCCGCGTCCCGGCCGCGCTCGCTGAAATGAATCCCAAATGGCACCATGAACTCGTCACCGCTGGAGAAGGTGCAGTAGCGGCACACGTCTCGCGCGTCCGGCTGCTGCAGGTAGCCTCCCGCCATGGCAATGTACGGCGCCGCCCACTGCGCACACGTCTGCCCTGCTGGTGGCGTGAACGGGATCAGCTCGCTCGCGCTGCAGCGCAACTGCAGCCCGTGGAACTCGTTCGCGATCAGCGGGCTGATTGCAAAGCGCATTGGGTTGAGGTTGTAGAAGAACTTTGAGTACAGCGAGTTCGACATCGCCTGCGGTGGGCTCAGCACGCCGCACGTTAGTGTCAGGATCACGATGATGAACGGCACAAACAGCGTGCTAAAGTAGATGCTCTTGCTGAACGACGCGACCGCACTGCCTGTCGTGATTGCCCACAGCCTGTTGATCGCACAACATATCCACACCCCTCGTAGTCAGTAAAGGGCAGCCAAGTCACACACGCCAGGCTGTCTGCAGGGGTCGACTCACTCGACGATGAAGACCATGATAAAGAAGTAGGCCGCACGGTCTGACGACGTGTTAAAGCCTGTCAGATAGTAGAGTAGCACAAAAAAGATAACCGAGCACACCAGCGCGTACGGCAGCTCGCTGATGATCTGCGTCACTGCAAACACCGTGCCTGTCATCCGTCGCACACAAGAGAGAGATAGACCGGTCAGCATCCCAATCATTGTTACGTGTAGAGCACGGCACGTGAAAAGAGAGCGAGGGCGCACCTGAGAACGTCTTGCTCGTCTCCTCGCGGATCCAGACGGACCGGTTGGTGATCCAGAAGGGCATAATCTGTGCGAGGATGATGGCGGGAATGATTGCGAGCATGAAGATGACAAAGACGCGGTACTGCAGCGAGCTGAGATTGTCGCCGAGCTGAAGGAATAGCAGGCCGGTCAGGAGCGCAAACATCAGGTGTTGGAACACACGTGTGTACTGATACGCTGGTTGGCGCCACGTTGACAGCATTGTCCGATCCAGCACGACCTTGAACTGGACCATCCACGGCGTCGCGTACTCCGTCCGCCGGTCCTCCGGCGTTGGCTTGCCGCGCCCTGCAGCGTTGATCTCGTCGATCCGCCGCAGGTTCTCCTGATACAACTCTGACTCCAGGTAGTGGTCCGCCCAGTCCTTGCTCCCGACCCGCGGCTGGCTCCCCGCGCCGATCGCGTCCAACATGTACTCGGCCGGGTTCGTCGTAGCCGGGCACTGCGCGCCCCGCGCCGCAAAGTAGTCGATCACCTGCTTGCCATCCTTGCCAATCGGCCCGAAGTACACCGTCCGACCTCCGCGCTCAAGCAGCAGCAGACGATCAAACTGCGGTAAAAGCAACAAATCAAACCTATCAGCGACTGACTCCCGAAAGGACACAGGCATCGCGCCCCTTACTCACCGTCTCGAACAGCAGCGCACTGGGCTGGTGGATGGTGCACAGAATCGTCTGGCCAGCATCGCACAGCTTCTTGAGTACACGCACAATCGTAAACGCCGACTGCCCGTCGAGGCCACTGGTCGGCTCGTCCAGGAACAGCAGCATCTCCGGCTTAGCCGCCAGCTCGACGCCGATCGTCACGCGCTTGCGGTCTCCAACGCCGAGGCCAAATCCAGGGTAGCCAATGATCGCGTCCGCGAGGTCCGACAGCTCGAGCAGCTCAATGATCTCCTCGACGTACCGGTCCTTCTCCTCCTTGGGCACGTGGTATGGCTGGCGCAGGTACGCGCTGAAGCGCAGCGCTTCGCGCACCGAGCACATCGGCTCGTGGATGTCCTGCTGCTCCGCGTAGCCGCACTGACGCTGGAACGAAGTGTCGATATTCTTGCCCTCGATCAGACGGTCGCCCTTGATGACACCAATATTCTTGCGGTCCGCAAGAACGTCCAACAGCGTCGTCTTCCCCGCACCCGAGGAACCCATGAGTGCAGTCATGGTGCCGGGCACGACAAAGCCGTCGACATTGTCAAGCAGCTGCTTTTGGCCGCCTTTGACCGGCACCGTGTAATTGAGCTTGGACCAGGTGAACGACTGTCCGTGGACTTCGAGCTTCGTATCGACCTTGTTAGCAATATCACTGCGCCGGTCCTCAAGCCGCTTGTTGAGCGCCTTCTCTTCCTCGCTCGGCACCTTCTTGACAGTCATGGCCGATGCGAATGCGCCTTGGTCCATCAGCTCAATCGCGGCGCAAGTGATGACGATGAGGCCAATGAGGAAGGCGAAGAGGATGCCGACATTGCGCCAGAGATGCGCCTTTTCGTATCCGAACGCCACTCGCAGGTAGTCGAGACCGACGATAATGTCGGACCCGGGCTTAGCACCTGCGACGGTGCATACCTGATTTGGGCCGATACCGCTTGGGTAGTTAGGGCCGCTGGGAAGCACCTGCGCACCATCGCACGTGAAGTTGGTGTGTTGGAACTCGTTGATCATCATACCTTCAAATGCGTAGAAAATAGGATTAATATAGCTGATCCAGAAGAGCCACCTTGCCATTGCCGCTTGCGGAACCACGTAGCCTGCCCAGAGCGTGAGCGCGGCCATGACAGACGCCGCGAGACGAGCCGCAGAGAAGAAGTTGCGCGTGATCGTGCCGAAGAGCGAGAACAGCGCTCGGAAGGCGTAATAAGACACTAGCACGATGAGCCAAGCCTGCGGATGAGACATGATAAATTCCGTGTCAGTGTTGATATTCAAGTAGAAGGGGGCTTGCCCGTTTTGGGTCGAGGAAACGCACCGTGAAGAAGGCGCCTGCAGAGCGGTGCAAACCAGCCATAAAGTAGAGGATGATGACAAACAGCGTCGCGCGGGGAATGCCGAATGGGAAGTCCGCGAGGAGTTGTGCAACCATCAAAGCTGAGGGACGATAAAATGCGAAAGAAGCCTGTCGAGCGAGGATCGGCCGTCCTAGCATTTGGCTTGGCTGTGCATCAGGTGGAGCGAGGAGATTGTTATACGTCAACAGCGGGCTTTGTCGATGGAGGACGCAGAAACGGAACTCACCAATTCGGCAAATGCACTAAGCGCGTTAAAAAGGAGCAAGATGAAGAGGACACCGCCGCGAGTGAAGAGGCCTGCCGAGTTGGTGGGCAGTTCAAAGAAGAGGCCGCCAGCCAAGAGGGCGATGACGATGGAGGTAATGTAGGACATACAAATGTCAAACTTATCGCCGATGATCATCTGCATCTGGCGGAGCCAGAGCGCGTAGACTTGCTGGGCAAACGAGACGGTGTACTGGCTCTTCCTGCCAGTGCCAGGGTGTTTCTGCTCCATGACGGCCACCCTGAATTCATCTGCGCGCTCCTTCTCCTCGGCCTGCACGGCCTTATCGAACTGCGCTTTTTCGTCCATGGCCTCCTGGAAGAAGCGGCTGGCGCGGTAGGCCTTCTCGAGCTCCTCGGGCGAAGTGGGCACGTCAGCCTCGCTGCGGCCCTCCTGGAAGATGCGCTCGTACCTGTCCGTGCAGCCTGTCACATAGTCAGCCGACGTCTGGCGCGGACGGTCGCCAAAGCCAAGGTTGATAAAGTACTGACGCGCCTCGGCGCGTGGACCAAAGTAGACGCAGCGGCCTTCATCGATGATAATGACCTTGTCGCACTGCTCCCAAATACCCTCGGATGCCTGGTACGCCGTGAGGAACGAGGTGGTCCCCATGACATCTGTGAGCACGCGGATTGCCTTGGCGTAGTCGAGCGCGGTAGACGCGTCGAGACCGCGCGTGGCATTGTCCCAGCACAGGACCGAGGCGCCGGTAGCGAGGGCCTCGATGATTGAGACGCGCTTGCGCTCACCGCCAGAAACTCCTCGCACAGTTGGGCTGCCAACAAGTGTGTGCTTGGTGTGAGGAATGTTAAACATCTGCAGCAAAGCGTCGCGAATCGTTTTTCGGAACGTCTTGCGCGTGCTATCTGGGAATTTCTGGCTGGTTTGTTTGACGCGCAAGGCAAAGTCGATCGTTCGCTGCACGGTCAGTGTCGCGTGGTGCATGTCGTCCTCCTCGCAGTACGTGACTTCGCCACGGTAGCGCTTGCTCATATCCTGGGCACTGATGCCGCCGTAATGGACATCGCCCTCTGTGTCGATGAAGCCAGTGCGCTGATTGGCGATCGTTTTGAGGAAAGTGCTGCAGCCTGCGCCGGGACGGCCAAGGACGAGGACCATCTCGCCTGGTCGAGCGACGCCGGAAAACCCCTCGAGCAAGTGACGCGTCTTGGGCTTCATCAGGTTGATGCCAACCATCTTCAAAATGCCGAAGATGGGACCGATGATCTCAAAAAGCGCCATGGACGGGATCGTCGGAACGTTCAGAGCCACCGATGCGGCTCCGATGACGCCCAAATCACCCCAGCTGACACCGAGCGACTTGCGTTTCATGCCAGCTTCGCGGCCTTTCTCCTCAGCTCCAGCGAGCCACTCCCGGAGGTTGAACACCTCGGCGTCGGAGCCATTCTTTTCAATATCGCTGCCGCCCGTCTCGGCGAGGAATCTGTAAAGGAGTCAGTCAAATGGTGTCAGCAATTGACGGGCCCGGAAAATGAAAGACACATCCTCAGCACAAACTTTTCGCTCTCTTGCGCAAGTTGTTTCTCGAGCTCGTCGAATTGACGCTTTGCCTGCTCGACGTTGATGCCGTCATCGCTGTTGTTTGGCGTAGAGACAGCTCTGCTCTCATCTCCCATGGCGCCGGGGGCGCCGCCGCCAACAACCCTGCCACTGGGCTGAGCGTCTCCTGGTGCGGACATCGCGCAAGACTTCTTGTGCTTGCTGGCCGTACAGGAGCTATAGTAAGACGACGAGGAGGTGGTCTTAAGGTGGTGTCCTTGAGGGGAACAAGATTGGGATCCAACCAAATGGGAACGTTTCTGCGTCGTATTTCTATTGTCGATGGGGGATGTTCCTTGTCATCACGGTGGTCCAAGCTTCCAAACAGCCACTGCGCATAAACAGTTTCATCCACAAGCAGGCGCATCACGAGTTTGCAGACAGTCGATTGACTCGACCCACCGGGGGCCGTCTCCGTACAACAGAGATCAATCAGTTCAGCTTTGCGCAGCTAGTCAGTCATACATGCAGAGACCGCGGAGCAGCCAGGCTTAACGAAGCACAGCGCATCCAAACTTTCCAGTTCACAATCACAACAATTCACTTCGTCCGGAAGAGCGGGACGATGAGTTCTCGTAAAGTCCGCGGGACTGGGAAAACAAGGGGGGAGATGGACATACGAAGCCATGGACGTCCGACGCGGCTGCTGACTCGAAGTTGAGGAACACCCAGCATGGAAACCAATCGGCCCGCACACTGGCGCCATGGGTGGGTGGGAACCGGAACATATCTGCCGAAAGTGCCTCATAGACCCCAGTGACAGAACGGCGCGTTTTTGGGAAGTTCTGAAAATTGAAACAAAACAATTGGCCAATGTTCTATCAGGGATTTCTATTCTTTTACCGTCTCTGGCTGCAAACTCGGGCGGAAGCCCTAACCCGCTCAAAGCTGCGTAAGCCAGCACAGAACGCTCCAATGCGCAGCCGCCAGGGGGGGCTAAGCAAAACAATGTGCACATGAACAGAGTATTGATGCTCGGCCCTGCACCTGTGGCAAGCCTCCCCTGGCGAAGTGAGTCAATCTATCAAAGGGGGTCGGAATTCGGAAAGTAAGCTAACTCGGACATTAACAAATTCGGCCGCCTGAAAGGGCAGGGGCCGAGCTGACCAGGCCTTTTTTTCCCCTGGAATGGCAGTCTCTTGGCTCGATTGTGCTGGGGATGAGTCACTGATGGCATTCTGATATTACTCTCAAGGCCTAACCTCCCTTTTCTCGATCTTGCCTCCATTCCCCGGATATCAAAATGATGCCACGATACAACATGACACCAGTACTTTCCCATCTTTCTCGTCCTCTCTCTTCATGGCAAGTTCATGAAAACGTCACCGCGTCATCGTTTGTATGTAGATCATCTGTATTCCCCTATCGAGATGAGGAATTCAGCCGGGTGGACGGCGCAAGCCGTGGCAGCATCGACTGCTTAAGACAACCGTGCAGCAGACCACACACTGGTTGCACCTGTCGCAAGTCGAGATCCGAGATGCTTTCCTTCTGGACAACAATCCCAGCAGCGTCAGATCAAAATGCCTACTTCTGTTGCTGCGTGCGTCACTACTTCGGTTCCGCGCCATGTGCTGCTTATTTTTGTCAACAGAGGTTTGGCGTGTAGAGCCGGGATGGTTCGACAGTTGGAGGTTACACCTTCCGTCCTATATGCAACGTATCACCAAGTCTTCTGGGCTTCAAAGGCGCTACCACTGTACATGAATTGTTCAACGTCATCAACACACGGGTACACCTGCGAATATAACTTTGTTGAGGTCGAAACCCGGTTTCTGCACGCCTCTGACGGCGCTTCAATGATGCTTGCGACTACAGTTCATAAACGAGGTAAGGTCTGTTGTATTGATCGCCGTTCTGATGTCTACCTGCACCGCCTCACTGGTAACAACGAGCCGCTCGTCATCACATCTAATAGATGTGTCATCGTAAGACCTACGAATAGCGTACGATTCGTTTTAAACGCGCCGTCCAAGCCCAAAGACATTACTGATATTGTGCACCACAGTGCCAAACTTCCTTTGTTTAGCCAGGTGGAAATGCGACAGTAGCATGAATGCTTTTTTTTCGCTCATAGCTGCCTCGTGTCTGACTTGCCGCTTAAGGTCCGAGTCCCTGTTCATCTGGTTGCTGTTGTGAAGCTGCGAGACATCAATGATTGCAGCATGCCGCATGCGTCCGAGCTTCACGCATGTCGAAGGTGATCTGATTTGTTCTGACGACCACACACCTCTACTTCGCAAAGGGTTTGCCTTAGCTAGAATGCCATGCTACAATTGTCCATAACACCATCAACAATGGCGCATGGCGGCCGAATTTTGTATGGTTCACAAACCAGACCTTGATGCTGCGAAGCGTGCAGCGGTGGCCCTTACGCCTTGGCAAGTGCCAGGCCAGCCGCACGCCCACTGAAGATGCAGCCAGTCAAGAACGAGCCTTCGAGCGCGCTGTGAGACATAAAAAGTGCATAGAGCTGTTGATGAGCCGATGTCTTCATCAAATAGGAACCAGGCACCAGGAGAAAAACCCACTTGTAGCCCATGACACCGCCGCCTCCAAACCCGGCGACCTCCCCAGCAGCGTAGAGTCCCTCGATGGGCGTCTCGCCATCCTCGCGTAGCACCTGCGCGTCCAGATTGGTCTGCAGCCCGCCAAGCGTCTTGCGTGAAATCAAGTTCATGCGCACCGCGATGAGAGGCTTGTGCGCCGGGTCTAGGATTCTGTGCGGCTTGGCCACACGACCGATGCGCTCGGCCCAGTACGAGCGCGCATTATTGATGAGCATCATCTGCGCGTCCTTACTGTACCCGTTCGGGACCTGCTCGTCGCGGTCCTGCACGATCTTGAGCACGTCCTCGTACTTGATCGGCTCCGAGGGCCCCCGCCCGGACTTGGTCGCCAACTCGTTCATTCCGACAACAAGCTCGTCAAGCGTGTCCCGCACGACAAAGTCTTCGCCGTGCTGCATGAACTTCTTCACCGGTTCGGCCCCCCGGAGCACGCGCGAGAGCAACATCAACAAACTCTTGCCCGTCAGGTCCGGGTTCTGCTCACTGCCGGACAAGGCAAATTCTTTTTGAATGATGGTCTGGTCGAGAACAAACCATGTGTAGTCGTACCCAGTCTTGAGGATATGCTTGAACGTCGCAATCGTGTCGCATCCGGGGAACAATGGCGCCGGAAGTCGCTTGCCTGTCGCGTCGAGCCATAGCGACGAGGGCCCCGGAATGACACGGATGCCGTGGTTGGGCCAAATGGGGTTCCAATTCTTCATGCCTTCTGTGTAGAACCAGAACCGCCCTGCATTGACAGCCCGTGCACCCGCGTGCTGGGAAATCTTGAGCATCCTTCCGTCCACGTGATGAGGTACGCCAAGCACCATGTTCTGGGGGCATTTCCCAAGCTTATCTTGCGGCCACATCTCGCGGATCAGATCTGGGCTGCCTCCAATGCCACCAGACGAGACAACGACCGCACGTCCCTTCAATTGGAAATCGCCGACGATTTTGCGAGAGGACTGGGCACCGCGCTCGACATCTGACGGTTCTAGCACGACCCCCTTAACGCCCACGCACTTTCCATCTTCTAGCAGCAGCTCGTCGACTCGATGCCGGAACTTGAACTCGACAAGGCCATCCTTCGCTGCAGCCAGAACTGGATCTCTGAATACGCGCACAATGTCCGTACCGGTACCCCACGCGACATGGAAGCGAGGGACAGAGTTACCGTGTCCGCTTGCGTCGCCACTCCCGCGCTCTGCCCAGCCGACGTTGAAGGTAAGCTTGATGCCGAGTTTGCTGAGGTATTCTCTCATTGGGCCTGCGGCAAACTTGAGATACTCTTCGGCCCATTGCACAGCCCACTTGTCTTCCGTATCGATTTTGTCAAATTGCGCGCTATTGAACCAGTCGCGCCGAGCGAGTTCATACGTGTCTTTGATGCCTAGGCGTCGCTGCTCGGGCGTGTCGATGAGAAACAAGCCACCAAGCGACCTGGATATAGCGGTCAATACATCTCTTCCGATCGAGATTTTCCTGCACATGTTTCTGCACTCACCACCACGCCTGGCCACCGAGGTTCTGCTCCGGCTCCTGGTCGACTATTATCACCTTGCGGCCGCCACGCGTGATTTCGTACGCCGCCGCCAGCCCAGCCAGGCCGCCGCCGACGATGATGACTGCGTCGCCGCCAGCAGGTTGGTCAACGGAGGAAGCCGCTGTAGAGGCAGATCGACTGCTGTTGGCTGATGAAGGAGTTTTGCTCGTGGCGACCGCATTGGCTGCGGATGAAGCCGCAGGGTCGGTGGCTGTTTGTACCATGATCTGTAGATGTGAGTGATGGTAGCCTAGGGAGGAGCGGGGAAGAATTTCTCAAGCGAACTGCCACTGCCTTTTGGAGAGGGAGGACTGATACAAAGAGGAAGATCACAGATGAGATGCAAACACCCTTTCCATTGCACATCTGTCGGGTCCCTCGAAGGCCTCTATATATATATATATATATATATATATCGGCTCCATAAGAACGAGGATTGGATTGCCCCAGGCAGCAAGCTGAGGTTCAGCAGTATTGCGGGGCCAGAGGTGGAAGTTGGAGAGTGTGCGGATGCGCCTATTGCAGCACAGAGGCCCGGGGAGTCAAGTGCCCGAGAGCCGAGTTGTTGAGCCGAACGGGGAGCCGAACATCAAGGCGCGAGCAAATAGATGCCAAGAACAGCGTTACAGCGCCCATGACAAGTCGGAAACCCCACGTTGTCTTTATTCAAGTATTAGCCACTGGTGGACTTGCCATGATATCAAACTTGCTGCGTCGCTCGGAGTAATATTGAAGTTGGATTGTCCATGACAAAGTGTTGTATTATATTATTCTATACAGGGGTGCGCAATGGGCATGCAAGGTGCCGCCTCACAAGCCAGCCAAGTCATGGGAGTAGCTCGCCTGTTGGGTCCAGCCATCGTCAAAAGCCAAATCATACGCTAGTCCCTTGGGCGCCTTGTTGGCAGGGTCGTAGTTTATGTAGAATTTGTAGCCGCTGACCGCAAAGCTGTAGCCCGTGTGCTGCTCTTGGAAGTCTGCATTCGCCGGGCTCGCGTTGTCGCCGAGGAAGGACACGACCTGGTATTTGAAGAACGTGCTGGAGGAGAATTGGAACTTCTGGCTGGCTTGCACGCTACCGGACGAAAAGTCGCACGGCGAGGAGACGAGCGTGGCATTTTGCGACTTAAGCGCGCTGACACCAATGCAGTTGCCGGGGATAATGGGGTCCGAGAGGTAGCTAGAAAAGGGAACGACCGTGGGTGGAGGATGTCAGCATGTCGGGTACAAACGTCGAGAGGTATGCTTGTGACACTGCTCACCCGGTGTATGTTTGAACGGATCCTTTGCCCACTCCGCCATCGTAGGTGTGGTCGCAGCCATACGGCAGGAAGAAGAAGGAGGGATAGTGGGCAACCTTGAGCGTGCTCTGCAGTTCTTCGAGACCACCGTAAGGAGATTCTTCAAAGCCTAGATAGAGTTGCGGGGTGCCATCGTTGTAGATGCCGATACTAGACGTGTTGAAGCCGAGATACGCCGGCTTGGAGAGCAGCTTGCAGTTGGCCGGGAAAGAGCTCGTCGAATCTCGAATCGAGAGGGGCACAATTGGAGAGGCGCTGACGAACGCCGCTGCGCCGGAGAGGGCCATAAGTGCAGTCGCTTCTAGCATGGACACGGCGTTGAAGTAGTCCGAAGAGTAGTTTAAGCGGGCAAGACAAGAAGGAAAATGATGGTTGCTGGATTAAGGGGAGAGGAAACGGGAGTCTGGTGTGCAGGAGAGCCTGCCTATATATAAGCTCATCCAGAACTTGCGCGAACCATGGTATGTGAATTGTAGGTGCGTTGGTCCTTACAAATGTTCGAAAGATGGTGTCATCCAGTCCAAATCGGTCCAGCTCTCTTATGTGTGTGTGCCCTGATGCTACATCGATCATTCTGATTCCAATGGGATGAGGAGCCCCGGCGGACCAAGTCGATGAGCCGATGGGATTTGAATTGAACATACAAATGCACGTCAAGAATGCTGTCCGGTGGACCTTTTGGTGACGCAGTGACGCTCAACCCTCACCCGGACTTGGCGTCCCTTCAAACGTTCTATGTACGTAACCCGTGGTGCACAGGTGGGATACTGGTCGGATGTGCGCTCTGCATCTGGCGAACCCCTTCTGCATCCAGCCACAGCCACAACTGTTGCCTGCGAGAGCAATGCCGGTGTTGGAATCCAGGCGAACTATCATGTATTCGGTGTCGTAATCCCGCTTCCTTCCTCCTCTCGCGTTCCGTCGTCACCATATCATTGTCCATCATATCACCACTCCACCTGGCGCCCACGCCGCTGTGTCACCGGAGTTCCATCGGCGCAGCAAACGCGGGGTGGCACCGAGATTTTGCATTAGTTCTTTGGGCCTAGGCCTAAGGCTGCCCCCCCACGGTCGTTTCCACGTCTTTTCCGAGTTCCGTGATTGCGATTTTTTCCCCTTTGGCCGCAACTCATCTCCTCCGTTTCCCCCCATCCTGCAGCAATCCAGGCTCTCAGCCACCACCACCCACGGAGGGATTGCTTGCTGTTAAGCTGAAAACCCTCAAGACAAAGCCGACGGACGCCCATGCTGCGCATCAATCTGCTTGTGGACTGTTCTGCTCGGTTGCTTGCATCTGATATCGAAGTCTTCCGCCTGACAAGTTACAAGTGCAGCGAGACTACTCGTTGATCATCCTCACGTCACCAGGGACCCCAACAGACTACCGCCATCATGAGGATCAATCACTGCTACTTCTGCAGCAAGCCGGTTCGTTTGAATTCATATTCTTGCTTCATATTCTTGCTTCTGTTAAATGAAGGTCAAAGGCGCTGACATGTGCCGCTTCCATCTGACAGACCTACCCTGGTTCCGGCATGATGTTCGTGCGTAACGACTCCAAACAATTCATCTTCTGCCGCAGCAAGTGCCACAAGAACTTCAAGATGAAGCGTAATCCACGCAAGGTTCGCTGGACCAAGGCGTTCCGTAAAGCAGCGGGGAAAGAGATGACAGTGGATGCCTCGCTCGAGTTCGAGAAGCGACGCAATGTGCCTGTCCGCTACAATCGCGAGCTGATGGCTGCTACATTAGCCGCCATGTCTCGCATCCAAGAGATCAAGGAGCGCCGCGAGCGCGCCTTCTACAAGGCCCGCATGCAGAAGGCCGGAAACACCAAGCAGGCACACAAGGAGAAGGACAGGATGGAGGTGCATCGGAATGCCCATGTTCGGGAGATGCTGCGCAAGAAGAAGGAACTGGCGCCAGAGCTCGAGAAGATCAGGGTCAAAGCGAAGGCCAAGAAGAGTGCGCTGCAGACTGGTGGAGGGATCAAGATGTGAGTGATGCATCACTTGACGTGGGAAGGAGAGCATCCGAAGCCTCTCACTGACTTGCGAATATCTATTCCCTTTGATCAGGTCGATGGATGTAGACTGAGAGAACTGCACACAGCAAATTCCCAGTGTAGACTCGGTTGTATTTGTAATGGGCATTGTTCAAGATCTTTAAAACATATTTCTCTACAGTGCAAGGCTGCGGTGCGGCGGATCTACAATGCGGCCGATGGCTCACCAAAGAGCCTGTCCAGCAGTACGGTGAAATATCAGTGTTTGCTCATGGCGTATTTCTCTCCCTACACTCAACAGCTCACTTTGCATAAGCAGGGCCTACCTCCTCGAGCAGATCATTAGCTAGCATCGCCCTCCCCTTGCGTCGGAACCCCTCGCGGCTGCACGTCCTCGTCGTGATAGATCCACCATACCCCGCAAGCAACGGCAATCTGTCGTCCGCGATCCGGGCTCCTACATTTTCCTCTGCACT
Source organism: Tilletiaria anomala UBC 951 (assembly GCF_000711695.1). Taxonomy (NCBI): domain Eukaryota; kingdom Fungi; phylum Basidiomycota; class Exobasidiomycetes; order Georgefischeriales; family Tilletiariaceae; genus Tilletiaria; species Tilletiaria anomala. The sequence goes on along the minus strand of NW_013546973.1, from coordinate 44,598 downwards.
GACGCCAGCTTGATAGACGGACGCCCACGCGAGGAACGTGCCAAGGCAACCAGAAAGAATGTCGCCTTGTCCGCCTGCGCGTTTGAGCCCACCCTGCTCGTCGCAGATCAGCACTTCTTTCCCGTTCGTGATGCGGTCCACGCGGCCTTTTTCGAGGATCGTCGGGCCCTGAAGCGCAAGTGCAAGCTGCTTGGCTGCATTTTCGCTGTTGGCTTCCTTGGAATCGATGCCCATCCTCTTGCACAGGCGGCCAAACTCAACGACGTTCGGTGTCAGGATGCACTTTGTGTAACCTTTCACAACATCTGGCTCGTTCTGTACGAGCCACAGGCCGTCAGCATCTACTACGATGTATATGTCGCTTTCTCGAGCCAGCTGCAGATGGAAAGGGGAGGCAGTCAGCACAAAATTGAAGCTCGGGCGCAACCACGGAACCCAGCACGGTGCTGCGTATCCACACATACCTCCATAGCAATTTTCCCACATGATTGCATGTGCTTGTCGCGACCTAACCCCGGACCAACAATGACACTGTGTAATCGCTCGAAGATACCTTTCATCTCCTTTTTGATATCGTCGTGTGACCTGGACGCAAGCCGCAAGAATATATATCACTTGTTAGCACCAGAAGTGTGCTGTTGTCTCCCTGGCCCTCCGCTCCACCCACTTGTTCTCATCGAGGATCCTGTGCACAATCAAATCCGGGCTGTACGTCTTGATGACATTGCCTGCGCTCGGCTCACAAATCGTATGACTCATATCTGCGCCAAGTCGCATGCAGGACATGCTCGCAAAGAAGGGCGCTCCAGTGTAGTCGCGCGAACCACCAACGACCCCTACACGACCCGCTTGACCCTTGTGCATCTTCTCCGACAGTGGGGGGACTATCGATCGCACCTCATCGAGAATTTTGTGGCGAGTGGCGGCTGAGGGCATAGTGGCTGCTTTTGTTGATGTGCTGCTGCTCACGGAAGAAGGGGTATGCGAGTGAAGTATGGTATGCATGATTGGAGCATTGGGAGGAGTCGGGGTGCATCGCACGTTCTGGAGCAAGTTGCATAGGATTTATACACGATCTGGCCTCTCTTCCTTTTCCAGGTAGCGTCGGGTTGATTGAAGGTACCTAGTGAACTCGATGGGGTCCAAATGAAGTGTGCAACGAGGTCAGGTTTCCAGCAATCCCGCTTCTGAAGCCCCTTTTGGTGAAAGGACAAGAGGTCCACCGCAATTGAGAGAGTTGCGTCATCGCAAGTTGAATCAATTACGCGCATAAGGTTCACTCGTGTAACAACTACCATCATGCATTTACACATATCTCAAATGTTTATTTGCTGTGATTAACATGTCACTGCCTCATGGCAAGTCGCCGGGAGGTGTAGGTCTCCAGAACCTTAGTTGACTCCGATTGACGTTCACACTTGAAAGTCGGCTTCCTCCTTTATAATCGCAGCAGGCACTACATTGGAAGGTCTGATTTCGGAGCAGCTATACAAGATGCAGGCTAGGTGTGGGTAACCCGCTTGTCAGTTGCAACATCATGAGTGCCAAAGTTCTGGTTAATGTCGTGAAATCATGAGGCATGAGAAAGCGTATCAATATGCTACAAGAAGACAAGAGATCCAGTCTCTCGCCCGTCACCCAAGGATGAAATAGTTTGGTCACTCCTTTACAACACGGTCAAAGAAAATGCCCGTGAAACGAGCAGAGAACTTGATGCGTCTCCATGAAGTGAAAGGATCGAAAGGTCGAGCAGTGTGGCTGCCTTTCTAGAACGCGCTACCAACCGGTACCGGTCTCTGGGCCTGTTGGCCCGTCAGTGACTGCAACTCTTGCGACTGCGGCTGTAGCTGCGGCTGCTGAGCCGGCTGAGCATCATCCAGACTATCTCTTCTGACGACGCTCGGTCCACTGCCTATTCTATGTACGTGCCGCGAGCCAGCGCGAGCATTATGCGAAAGCTTCATCACCTGTGCCAAACTGTGGCTGTTGGCTGGGCCGAAGGACACGGCCGAAGAGGCAGACTTCATCGACGTACTCGAGGTCGACACGGGGATGCCCGATGGAACACCCGTTTGGCTTGGTTTGGTTCGAGGAAGATTGTGAACAGCTGTTGTTGGCGTCACCTCTACGGATTGGGATTCTGTGCCTTCAGACACAGATTCAAGCAAGGTCGACCGCGTGGTGTCGCTCGGGTCCCACGTGCCATAAACTTCGCTCCCGACGCCGCTGACAAGCCCATTGATCGCTTGGCTTTGGCGCCGGCTGCTCTTCCCCATTGAATCGCTGCCGGAAGATGGCGTACGGAGCCGGCTGCTAGGCTGTGGGAACGACGCCGCGTTCTGCATGGGCCATTGCATTAGATCTGGAGTTGTAGAGGCTGACGTCGAGCCGCTTCGACTGCCAGAACGTACATCGCACGCGAGACTTGAAAATCGGCCAGTTTGTTGGATGACTGGGTCGTCGATTTCCAGCGGAGACCCAAGCTTCTTTTCTTGGTCCTCTGACGCCGGTAATTGGCGCTTCTGCTTGATCTGTGCGATCACATCTTTCAGCTCTGATATGACGACTGTCTTTCCAGCGCCATCTGCAGGCTTCGGCTGCGACTGCTGCTCTGCAAGCTTTTTGGCCCTCTGTTCCCTTACCCGAGCGATACGCTCGTCCCGCGAAAGGCCCACCTTGGCGCTAGCTGGATCAAAGTCGACAAGACCAGCGATGCTTTCGAAGACCTGTTCCAGGCCAGGGGGCGGCAGATACTGCGGGTCGGTTGACTGCTTCACGAGGTCCATCAGGTCGTGATCAGCAAGCGGCGAAGAATCTTCCATGGTGATAACACCAGTCAATCCCTGGTCCTGCTCCTGCCATGCATCTTCATCAGCCTCTTGCGGCGACTCAAACTCTCGAGGCCCAGCGACAGGATGACGAGGCGAACTGCTGCTGGGCGCAGGTGGTGGCTTGGGGCTGGCGCTGCATTTGAGCTCCTTGTTGAAAATGTTCAAACCGCCTTCCCATTCGGCAGAAAGACTTAGTAGATCCTCCTTGATGCTCTCGAACATCGTCTCGGTTGGCTGCCATGACGAAGTACCGCTGAGGCCTGATTGGTGGCTGCTTAGACTAACAATCGTGTCTGCGTCATAGCCATGGAGCTCAGGTGGGTTTTTCACGTGCAAGTCCCTCGCACAAGCTCGGAGCTTCAGCTGAATGGAGCGCAGCAGGATACCCATCGTGTTCAGTCGATCCTCCAAGGCAGGATGCCCTTCTAGATCGCCGACCTTGGCCTGCGACGGGGGCTTGAGAAGAGAACTATCCGTAGCGTTTTTTCCGGCTGCGTCTAGCCCCATTTCGGCGCGCAACTCCTTCACAACGTCCTTGGACAGCAATGCGAATAGATCCGTTGCTGATGCCACCAGCCCGCGCGCGTCCCTCCAGTAGCTTGCATCTGCATCAAAATGAAGAGCAAGCAGACGTACAAGCATTTTGCGTCGCGTACGATGCACATGCTCGTGCCGCATCTGCAGGCCGGCGATGGAAAGTGGATCGATTGAATTAGCTGACTTTTCAGGTTGTTGCATGACAACGCCTGAGCGTTGTGACGGCACGCGACTCAGTGACGTCCCGCCTGTGCCAGGAATTGGGCTGACCCGGCCGAGCATGGACGGAGAGGAGGCGCGATCACGAGAAAAGGACAAGTCTCCAAACGGCGCTAATTGGCTGAGCGCGACTGAAGCATTCCCCGCCCCTAAGGCAGCCCAGTTGTTGATCCCGAAAGATGCTGCGGAGGTGGTAGATGACGAATAGCTCAGTCGCTTTGAGTAATTTGTGTCGGTGCCGTTGCTTGGTGTATCGGAGTGCACATATGCAAGACGCCCAACACCGGTGCGGCGCTGAGCATCCAGGGAGGGGGTGCCGCGACCGCAACTGGCAATGCTCGAGCTGGTGCGCAGCGGATCTTCTAGGTTGACCGAGCTGCGCTTGCTGGCGCTCGTCCCTGCGGCAGGTGACGTGGCCGGCGACTCGATCGATTTGGTTCCATTTGCCAGCAAAGACAACCGCTTGTACCCAGAGCGCATAGTTTGCGGGCTTACGGCAGTCTCCGCATCTAGGAGGCTTGAGCTTGACAGCAGCGACAGGCGCTTTGCCTTGGAAGCGCTGCTTGTCGGCCTTGAGAGTGCGTCGAGTTCACTTTGAAGGTCAGCGGCAGGATCCATAGAGGTGCTAACACCTTCGAGCAGCGAGTCCTTTGCGTCCATCCCTGCAACAGCAAGTGCTCCATCCAGAGAGTACATTTCCTTGAGCAGCTCCCACTCTTCCTTGTCCACCAGCTCATCGAGCTGATTGGAAATATTGACGCAGCCGACTTCCGCCTCGTCCATAACCCGCGCAAGCATTTTTCGGAGCGGCAGCAAGCGCATTTGCGACTGCGCACCTTCGTAAGACGGTCCCATTTGCGACGTCGTCGAGTACGACGTTAAGGCCGAGTAGCGAATGCTGGTCACATCGTCGTGTTCCGGCAAACCATCAAAGAGCGAAGGCGAGGCTCGCCCAGCAGTCGAGCCAGATGGCGCGGAGGACATGCTGAGAGACTGGCGTCGAGCCTCTCGGCCAACCGAGCCGGTGCGACTGAGGCGACTAGTTGCTGCTCGAGAAGACGCAAGTGGGCGTGGAGGGGAAGACAATGCACTCAATGCTGCACTGCTCACGAGCTCAAATGCGCTTCCTCCGGATGCCTCGATTCGTGAGATCGGAGGCAGCGGATGCGTGCTGGTGGGAAAGCAGAGGTGCTCATGTTCAGCTGTCTGCTCTAGCAGATCAGCACATATGAACTCGAATTTGCGCTACTCACAGCTTGAACCCTCGCCCGACAACCTCAGCCTCTTTGATGGCCACGAGGGCCTTTTTGACCTCCACGTCCCAGTTGCGCAACTGTTCGACCAGCGACTTGGCCGCTGCAGCTCCCTCTCTCGCCACAGCTCGTCCGAGCTTGCTTGAAGCTGCATTTATAAACTTCTCCTTCGTAGCAAGCGCATAAATGCTATTGCCAACAGCTTCCGCAGACTTGTGGCTGAGCCAGTATCTCAGCGACTCTTCCTCCGGCGTGCGATCATGCAATTGGAACCCGATGACGATGATCCAGGCTGTCATGACGAGGAGCAAGACTGTGCGGAACCACATCGATGGGCTGTCTGCGGCAAAGGCGAGCGGAAAGAAGGTGATGATGAGCGCATTGCGCAGCTCGCGCCCACGGCGACTGAGCGGCGGCAAGGTCGTTCCAGCCCCGGCATGTCTCGCCTCGAGTGCCTCGAGCTCGAGTGTAGAGCTGTTCACGTGCTTGCGCAGATCATTCCAGTGCTCCCACTCGCTTCCGCCAGAGGGTGCCGCAGGCTGCGCATTATTTGTAAGCGAGGACGGACGCTGTGAATGTTCGGCGGAGCTGTGCTTGCTGGACACCCCATCGCCATCGCCACTGACGCTGCTGCTATCCGCTGCTGTCCCCACTGCGCTGGGCGGCGCTTCGTCGTAGAACGAGATGCTGAGCGACGGCGTGAGCAAGAACGACGTGCAAATGAGATACTTGAACTTTTCGGCAAAAGCATTGGACATCGATTTGGAGGCCCAGGGAGCCTTGTTGTCCAGCACAGCTGTTGCGAGAGATGCAGCCGTCTTCGTGTCTGCGTCAGTGTCATTTTCACCCGTGGTGATTGTCTCCGCGGCGGTGCCCCCAGGTGTGTGCGCTTCTGGCGACTGGTTCGGCAGCAGGGAAACGAACCCGGTGAGAACAATGCTCTGAATGTGCAGAAACCGAAGGGAAAAGTCTGAATGAGATGCGTCCAAGGCTGCAAAAGCTGGCTGCCGAGATTTAGCACTTACTAGAAGCGATAAAAAGAGTGGTAGGAGTGTACATCGGACAACCATGTGGAGCGCATCGGCAAGATATCTGCAGAGCTTGATCAACATCGGAAGAGGAGCTTTCGCCACTGCTGACGATGTCAGAGCGGCTGCTTCTCCGTCTGCTCCATTCCGCATCGTTCCAGTCACCTGAAGCGAACCCACGCCACTGGATCTGAACTCCCTCGCTGGGCTCCTGCTCCTACTTGCAGAGGTGTTGACGCTCGCGCGGGGAGACATGCGCTTCCTCAGTTCGTCACCGCCGCTGCGTCCACCGATGCCTGTGATGGTTTCAAAGGAAAGCGCGCTCTCGTCTAAGAGTTTGGGGGAAGGCATCATACCCCGGCTTCTGGCTGAGAGCTCTGGCTTGACTCGCTTGTTCGCCGCAGTAGCTCCACCAGCCCCAGCACCAGCTGAAGCGGCGCCAGCCGCAAGAGCTCTGTCCTTGCTGAGCGTCGCCCACGCTTGTTCCCCTTCTTCCATACCGCCAAAGCCGAAGTCAAGAACTCGAGAAGAGGAAGGGTTCGACGATGAAGGCACGTCTCCCCATTGCCCGCTGCTGCGCACAGAAGACGAAGCGCTAACGACACTGCAGCGCGCTAACGCGGATGCAGAAATGGTCGCAATTGCGCCCGCGCTGCCCTTGCTAGCAAAGGTGGGCGACTGATGCAAGCTCACCGTTGTCCCTTTGCGTCCGATAGTTGGTACTGCAACGCCGCTGGCACTCATGATGGACTGCTTATCAGCATCCGCATAAGTGCTTGCTGCACCCCCAATCGGCCGCGTGCTCTTGCTGCTGGCAACTGAGAGCGGCCGAGGCGGCGGTGCAGGCATCTTAGCGCTCAGGTCCCACGCCCAGGCTCGTGCGCGATGTCGTCCTTGTTCGTTCTCGATATCATCGCCGCCATGAAGGTCATCTCGTTCAGCCTCGGACGATTCGGACGTGTCTGATGCGGTTGTGTTCGGGTCGGGGATGGAAGGGGTAGGACGGGGAGAGGAGCCGGGCGGGAGGGAAGCTAGAATGTTTGTCGTGGATGATTGCGTTGCAGACGTAGGAAATGGGGCTTCATGCTGCGGTAGTGGTGATGGAGGTACATCCTTGTTCTGGTCTACAACATAAACTGGTTGTGATGGCGATGTGACTTCAGCCGAAGTAGAACGCAAGCCGAGCCCCTGCAGCTCTTGCTGTTGCGAGGATATTGAAGTGCCACTGGGAGCAGATGCAAGACTTGACGAAGAGAGAGTATGCTCTGACCATGCCGCATGCACCTCTGCTTCTGCCGCAGCAGCAGCGCCTAGCTCTTCTTCGAGCGTTGTCGCGCTCGCGGAGCGTAAAAGATTCCCGCAATCACCGCTTCTACTAACGCTGCTAGCATGAGTGTGATGTATCGGTTTGCATCGGAAAGAGTGTGTCCCTGGAGGTTGAGTGGCCGCTGCTGATGAGGATGGTAAGGACGACACAGCGTTGTCATAGGCCATAGCTCCCCCAGCGCCTGTACCAGTGCTCGCAGAGCCTGTGGAGGACGACACAGAGGAAGATCTCGAGCTAGATGGCTGATGCCTTGAGCTGGAAACTTTTCTCCCAGCTCCAAATGCGGTGCCTAGCATTCCGCGAGTCATCTTCCCTCCCTTTTCCTTGCGAAATGATGATCTGGAGGAGGCGCCGACTGCAGCGGCACTTCCTCCGGAACCGCCTCGTTGATGGTGGTACTCCTTGAGATACTCCGCGAGCGGGGTGTGAGGCTCTATGTATGGCTCTGCCATGATTCTCGTTCAAGCACAGCTCTAGATCAAAGGTGATGGCAAGCCGTCGTTGCTTGTCCTTTGCTCGGCCATCAGGAATACCGCTCCGCAGGCAGGAGGCGAAGCGGTCCCTGCCACCAAGGAACGTGCTACCGCCCTGCCGCGTATGGGGTAAGCGAGCACACGGAAGCTAGCTGGGAGCGCGTGTTGACTGCATGCCCATAGGAGTTCTTCCCTTTTCGTTGGGAGCTCAGTCGAATCTCTACCCCCGCGCTGTGGATGTCGATGGCGAGGTGTTGGTCCCTTGCAACGATCATGGGGATGAATTCCCCCCTCTGTCTCCTCCCCTCGCTTTGCGTGTTGTGCCGAGAGCCACTTTTTTCACGTGCTTTCAAAGCCCACAGCTCAAAGACCAAATTGCCTGAAATTTGATCCGGGTCTGCCAGCCTAAGCCAAGCAAGCGCACCGCACTGGCCTCTTGTCCGGTGTGGTAAAACTACAATCAGCGGTGCAGGAGGAATGAAATCCCCTGGAATGGGAATGAACGGGGCCAAAAGTTTAAATAGGGAAGGCGCACCATATTCAAGAGCATGCATGCATTCTACATTCAATATCAATTCTCATCAATAACGACTGCACCTCAATGTGATATATAAAACAGATAGCACCTGAGAGACAGGTGATTGTGATGAAGTGGGGGTGCAACGACACGGCCCCTTTCGTCAAATAGGTCACACCCATCAGTCATTTAATTGGCATACCTGGCCGCAGCGCTTCAGTTGACACGGTTGCGTGGATGATTACTTTGTATCAGCGCTTGTATACAAAGTAACCACAATATCGGCGAGCACCGCTCTCTTTGCGCCAGAGTAAAAAAGCGCCCCCACAAGCTGGCATGCACCTTCGTGAACAGGCGTAGCCCTACTCATCGTATCCCCCGCCAGCTACATTGTGTAATGTAATGCAATGCCGATAGAATCATGTTTTTACTTTCAACTTCCGCAAACTTTGTATGCGATTGTCTTTACATGCTCAAGTAGGTGAATATATTTACAAGCTTGTTCGGCGCTCCTGGCCAAGTTGCCATTGCCTGGTTTTGATGTGAGTTCGTTCACGCATAGACTTGAATGGGCCTGTCAGCCGCTCAAAGCGGTGTAGCCCTGTGCAGCTTGCCGCCGCCTCTGATTTCGCCTTCGTATCAGGCGGACAGGACACCACATCTCTGATCGACATTTTGTAATGGAAGTGTGCTCCCATTCGATCTTGTCTTCGACCAAGGAATGCAACTTTTAGATCGTGCTGCCCGCACTTGAACCGATGCATTGTGGATGCCATGCACGTCTTGAGCCCGAAACTTCGCAAATACTGGGTCCCATAAGCAGAAACCTACCAGCCATCCCCCAAAGTCTTTCTGAAAGCGACTGCTCGGAATCGAGGTCCGGTAACCCCGAGGAAAGCCTCTCTATACCACCTCCTATTTTGCTAATAAATATGGAGAATCTATTGCATCTGCTCCCACCATGCTTCCAGGGCACAGATCTGAGGTCTCCGGGGGCCCAGACAATCAGTTTCTGGACAGGCGCCTGGACCCACAAACCATCCAGAATGGCCGGGCCTACCGCCTTGACCCGGGGACCCCCTAGCGTTTCTGGCGTCCTAGTATGATATCGGGGAAAGAAGCTCAATCGCTGCCGGAATTCCGGGGCTTCCAGCGAGGGCATAGAGTTCCGGGTCAGCTAGACTCAAAAATGCCCCCCTTGAACACGTGTTTTGTACGGCTGTAGGGATTCATCAGCATCACCCATTGCGAGACTGCTCCAGAGCCGAGTCGGTCCCCTGCTCTGATTTGTTCGGTGCAACGTTTGACCCTATGTCTGACTGCTTCATCAAGCGACCACAGCTTCGGTGCCTTGTCCTTTTTAACGGAAGGAGTTGGCTCCAGTTGCAATCAAGGCAACGAAGGGAGAGTAACCTGCAGCATCATTCGTCGAGGACATGAAAGGTCCAATAGATGCAATGCCCAAGGAGACCTCTTGGATGGATCCGCCAGCACCTAGCAGTCAGGGCTAAACTGAAGAGTTTACACGGAGGGTTCCACCGTCGAACCAAGTTACATTGCAAAATGAGGGTGGGTCCCCCTGTAGAATATCGCATTGAGAGGCCAGAGCTGTCAGCTTACGGGTTAATTCGCCCTCGTCCGCTTCTCCAATCATGATCGTTTCGAATGGCAGATAGCCATCCAAGGTTGCTCGCACGGTGAGCTGGACAGCATATACGCTTCCATCAAAAAGGCAGACGAACAGGATGGAGCCATGACCGAGCTCGTCCTGCTCTGTGGCGACTTTCAGGTGAGTTCGGAGCTGGCGAATTAAAAGAGATTCTTATCCACACTGAAAGTTGTCCCACCCTTCCCCTTCCTGACTCCCAGGCGATCCGAAATCCAGCCGATCTGCACTGTCTAGCGGTGCCGGAAAAATACAAACGAATGGGCGATTTCCATCGGTATTACTCTGGGCAGAATACAGCACCGTATCTGACCATTGTCATCGGTGGTAATCACGAAGCAAGCAATTATTTCTGGGAGCTGTGAGCAGTCCTTTGAACTACTTTTAATTTGAGGAGCATGCTCACATATCACATTTCTCCACAGCTTCATGGGCGGCTGGCTAGCCCCGAATATCTACTACCTCGGCGCAGCAGGCTGTGTCTCGTTCAAGGGCCTCGTCATCGCTGGCATCAGCGGAATATACAAGAGTGGGGACTACCATCGTGGTCGCTTTGAGCGCATGCCGTACAGCCCGTCCGATGTCAGGAGCATCTATCACACACGTAAATTTGACGTACAGCGATTGGCTTTGGTTTGTCCCGGCTCCGAAGTAGCGTGGGCTTTTTTAAACGCATGTCACACTAACGCAATACAACTCCACCATCCTGCCTTCTGTGGTACCAGTTGCCGGCACTTTCAATCAACCCGGACATTTTTCTCTCGCATGACTGGCCGAATACGATTGAAGCCCATGGTGACGTTGGCGCGCTGATTCGACGCAAGCCATACTTCAAGGACGAGATTCACTCTCGCACGCTCGGTAGCCCGCCATTGATGCAGCTTCTGAGAAACATCAGGCCGCGCTATTGGTTCTCGGCGCATTTGCATGTCAAATTCGCGGCAACATACACGCACACTGAGGACGGCAAGCTAGGAAACAAGCAGGAAGGAGGGCAGGAACAAGGAAATCATAGCACGGAAGCATCATTATGGGCTGGCGCAAAAAGTCAGTTGCTCGCTAGGTCAGCGGCCGCCATAGAGTTGACACATGGTCCACGAGAGACGGCAGCAGAAACGACCTCGGAGGAACCTCCTACCACGCGCTTCCTTGCTTTAGGAAAGTGCGTCCCTAATCAGGAATTTTTGCAAGTGCGTCATTTCCATTCGTGCGCAGCTCTGTGGGGCAAACCCGCTAAATGATTATCCTCTCCCTCAATCAGATCCTCAATATCGAACCTCAGAGTCACACATTACCTGATGTAGCAAGTTCAGGCGGCCTTGAATTCGTGCCAGGGTGGCTTGCCATTCTGAACGCCACACAAGCCCAACTGAGCTTCGAGCACTCACAACGCGACATCGTCGTGCCACCCACGGACGCCCTGCAGGCTCAATTGCCCAAGCTAGCAACGGCCCCCGTAGCGTCAGAGGGAAGCGCAGGCGGAGCGAATGGAAATGGCAAGATCAAGTCAATCAGTGACGTCCAACAATTCGTTCCTACCGCAAATACTCTGCTCGGCTCATTGCAGCAGCCATCTGATGGGCCGCCACCGTGGTACACGAATCCACAGACTATTGCGCTTTGCAATCATCTCGGAATCGAGAACAATATTAACGCGCCGCCTCGATTCCCGCCTGCTCCTACGCCTTCCATGCCTCGGACGCTGCCGCCTGCATTGATGCCAGCAGGAGCGACGGCAACAGCATCCGCCCCGATTGAGCAGTCAGCACAGGGAGCGCCCAGAGCGGAAGGGGCGAATGCACCAACGCCCGCAGATGCTGCAGACGAGATCAAGCGCATTAAAGACGCAGCAGCCGCTCGTAAGCGCAAGAGGGCCGAGATGGCGGCGGTGGCGACGGATGGAGCTAAAGGTTCAGCCGGTTAAGATAGTCTGGATGTGGTTTTCTGGACGTGTGCACTTAGTGAGCATTTTACAGGGGGTTCGAGTAGTCCAACTGATACATTGCAAATGACAACCTTGACTATCTTAAAACAGCAATGTGTATGTAGTTGGCAAGACCCAAATGTGATGCTGTTGAATACGATGCCAACGTGTCCGATGATGCGGTGATGCTTCCAAACGTCTGCACTCCGCGTTGGTGAAAATATGCATACAGGGGCAACTTTGGTACACCACTAAGTGGTCGTAGGTGTAGGGATGGAAGTGGTTTTGCGCTTGGACATTGCGCTGCCAGAACAAGGCCACGACCCTGGAATGCCTGAAACAGAGTACTGATCTAGCTGATAGCTGCAGCCTTTCACTTTGACGTACATTGGTGCATTGTCGCTTTTCTGGGCCCAATTCGAGATGGTCGGATTTGGTTTCCGCGATTGCGACTCCGTCCATGCGGGCGGTGGTGCTTTAGAGATTGATCCAGTGCGAGTGTACGATGGCATGTTGGTAACGGCCACCCCTGCGCCAGAGATGGAAGAAGGTGGCCAAGGATATGCGCTTGGATTTGCGGTGTACGGAGCTGCCGTATCGCCTGTCTTCCATCCTTCAAAAGTGCTTGACCAGCTCGTGGTAGCTGCGATGCTTGCAGAATATGAACTTGCAGCCGAAGAGCATGCATTGCTGCCGGCATGGTACGGGTCGGTTGGTAGCCAGCCTTGCTGAAGGCCAAGCTGATAAGACCATGTGGGCGCCTCGACTCGGCCAGATTGGGAAGAGTTGCCGATCTTCCAACTCCAGAAGAAAGTGTTCTTTAATGAATCCATTGAGACTTCCGCGAATTGTCGAATGCTTGACTAAAGAGAAATTTGAGCAGTATGCAGTCAATATCAAAAATCCATTTTATCCTGGCGAGATCATACCACTGACCTTCATAGTTTCATCCCACTTTGTCCAATCTGTCCACTTGGTACAGTTACCGTAGACATTACCATTACCCTGATAGGTATTTTCATATCGCGTGCCAAGCCCGACTCCATTGAGATATCTGCACCGTGTGGAGACCGCGTCAATGTTCGTTCAATTGAGAGATAATTCGTGAAAAACACTCACAATCCACAGTCATTGACAGCGGGTGACCATTCCCCCGCGAAAGATAGGCCGTTGTTCGCCAGAGCTCGGTCTATCTGAGGCCCATACGCGTTGCAAAAGCCCGGGACAATTTTGGAGAAGTCATCAGTATCTGTAAGATCGAAAGCCACAGGTGAGCGTCAGACTTGAAGCCAATGTATGTTGAGGAAGGGATCTCACATTTTGGTCCGAAAGCGATGTATGGATGCACGTCCCAGCCGATTCGGTCGGCCCTAATCCAGTAAGGCAGAGAAAGGGGATGAGTACTGCAACAAGGTCTAAGCAGACGCGTTCACTTACCCAGGCATGTAATTTTCCCACTGTCGAAGACCTAGGAAACCGTCGTGCATGCCAATGAACGGTCCATGACCTTTTCCTAGGCCAGTGATGTTATTGCGGATTTCTGAATATAGCTCGGCATACCAAGCAGACAGCGCAGGTACTCCAATGGCTGTTGGAAGATACGGCTCATTGATTACGGTGAACATGGGAACGACGGGCGCGATTTCGGGCTGTGAGATGAACTCAGTGATGATGCGAATGTAATTGAGGGCACGTTGGGCATTGACAAGGCCTGCAGGACCTTGTAGGAAATTAATGCCGACAGTACTAGGCGGCGTGGGTCCAAGCTTGCCCCCATGATTGAAAGAGTTGGCGCTGCCGGGTACAGCATGCAAATCCAGGTTGATGCGAAGGCCGTATTTGCGCGCCCATTGGATGGCCTTGAGGAAGTACTGCCAGCTGACACCCTCCAAAAACGGCTCGTCGTCAATCGTCTCGAGCGCCCAGAAGCCGATGGGCAAACGGACCCAGTTCAAGCCTGCGCAGGCGATATCCGCGAAATCGCGCTCGGTAATGAAGGTATCGTAATGCTGGGTCAGCTTTTGCTTCAGTCTGGCTAGGCCGCCTTCTTTCAGCCACTGTTGAGACAGAGTGAACTCATCTACCGCGGCATTCGGGCCATTTGCGTATGGTTCATAGAGTGCAGGAACGATAAATGGCTCCGTAACGAGCCACCCGCCGACATTGACGCCGATGATGCGACCAGAACTACCATTTTCCGAGCTACCTGATGCCCTGCTTCCCTGTCTCCGCCGGTTGCCTTGCTTGCCGCCAAAGTGAAATTCTTCTGACAGCGGCGGAGTGTACCATTGTGCTTGAGCTGAATTGTTCAGCAGACCGCTGTTCCACGTCCCGCCGAAAGGATTGATGTACGTGTATTTTGTCCCATCTTCGAGTATGATCACGCTGCCATTTCCCCCAGTCGTTGCGACCACATTTCCATCCTTGTCGACGATACCTCCCGGCTCGGAAGAAGTATCTGGTTTGTTAAGAAAGTGCTCAGTTACGGGCACGACGACTGCCACGCAGACGGCAGCAACGATCAATGCGACGATACCAACGATGACCGCCTTCTTTCGTTGGCTGTAGTGCACACGGTGATCTTCTTGGCGCCTATGCGCGTCCCCAAGTCCTGCATAACGCGCCACGCCAGGTGCACGGTCTGCTTCTGCATAATAGGACGATGATAAGGGGAGTTGCTTGTTGTTAAGTGGCGATGACTGCAAAACGGTATCGCGCCCAACGTGAATGTAGGAATCGCGTATAGATGGGTCCATCGTTAGCGATGACACCAGACCATATACACTACCGCTTTCTCGCGAGCTTGGGCGCCCAATGCTGCTTCCTCCGATCGACGTGTTGGACGGCATCGGGTCATGTCCATAGCCCCATGACCCTCTCCCGGGACCGCAGCCCATGCCAGCATCTGAGCCGTACTCGCCGGCAAGCGGCATCATCCCGGTCGGCGTAACTGGCCTTTTAGTTCGATACATCCCAAGAGCGCTAGTATGACATGTAGCATTTAAGGAGGGCGAGGAAACTCCGGTGAGCAGGACTGGATACGACCCTGTAGCAGGGAGATGTACCGTGTCTTCGACCTCGGGCGCTGTGGTCGGTACGGGTGCATATAGTCCTTGTTGCAGCGGCTGTTCTTGCCTCAATGGTGAAGAAGACAAGAGTTGGGGACTTCCTAGAGGTCCTTCGCTTGCTCCGTTACCCGAGCCAACGATAGCGAGCGGATGTCTCTCGCCAACGTCTACCGTCGGCGGAAGCGATTGCCGCGAATATGATGTCGGTGGGGAGCAGTAAACGTCCGCCGACGACACAGAGTGTTGTATATGTGTCGTGCTCGAGTCATCGCGTTGGGAAGCGCCAGCTGAGTAGTACCTTTTGCGGTCCGGCGACGGTCTCGGCAGGTTCGATTGCTCGTTTACAGGCAAAGCCCGAATGTCATCCTCATCGAAGCCCGCGAATATATCAGAATATCGGTAGGACAGTTGATTGACGTCTGCCGTGGAGGATGACTGGAGTGGCTGCAGCCGTGGTGAATGGGCAGCAGCACCATGACCGCTGCTATATGGAGCATCGCCCGGCGGTGACGTCGAGGACATGACGACCACTCAATGCTGCAAGGACCGCGGTGTCTTACGTCTAACAGTCACCAGCGGCCTCTACGTCATCGGCGAGCGCTGCGCTGAATTTACACCTCATGCAAACCTCTGCAGGGCCATCGAGATCCCAGCCCGGTGTGAGGAGCAAGGCAAACGGGGGCCAAGGCTCCTTTGGGTGTTTCCAAGCAGCGAGCTGATGACGCAAGGCAGCATATCTCATATACAATTGTGAAGCTGGTGGCATTTGACAAAGTTCCCGGTGATTTGCCCCTAAAATGCTGGTTGGCGAATCCTTCCTCCCCTACCGATATTCTGCCTTCTTTCCCAGATGTTCCAGGGATTCCTTGCACTCTAATTTCGGGCAGATGTAACCGAATGCGGATGAGATTTGCATGCACGCTTGCAACTTACCATATCGCCATTGCCCGCTCCTCGAGTGCGAGATAACAGGCGTGATCTGCTTGCTGGATTGCAAGCTTCACAGCCTTCAAACATTCTATGCTTTACGTTCTTGACGAAAAGCCCAAGCTCTTCAAGAATGCGCGCGAGTAGCTTGTCACCGCCATCCCACTGTTAGCGCCACGGTTCATGCTCTCAATGCGCATGTATTGAGGTCAGCTACTCACCTGTCACATTGCAGGTATGTCTCCTCGAAGCCGCTCGCGCCGCCCTGTGATGTTGGAAGGGTGAAACGAGCGCGTAAATGAAGGCTCTCACAGTAAGCCAGAGGCGGAAGGAGAGATATGCCTACATAGTAAGGGTCGTCGATATCTCGCCCATCGTCTCTGCCGAGTTATGAAAGGCAGGAGGGGTCAAGATGTCATTCGGCTCGATCAGGGGTATGCTTTGATTCCCCATCCTTACACGTCACCAAAGAGCATAATCCTGAGGAACAGAGCGAAATATATCAGTCAGGGTTGAGATGGGGATGTGGCCAACCTGGGATTCGCTCCCTCAAGAGCTCACTTTGCCTTGCTATTGCGTGGCTTGCGCGCCTTGAGATGGTTGACATGTCCCGAACTGGAACAAATGAGAGTTGCCGTTGAATGTAACTTCTGTCAGAACGTATTCTTTCGGTACGCGAAGCATTGCACCTCCTGAGTAGTAGACGTACTCCATGCCAAAGATGTAATCGAATTCTTCAAAGTCACGTTCTTTCAAGCGTCTCGCTCGAGAGACGCAGGGTATCCCCTTTCGATTACATACTGCCAGGGTCCTGCTTGCGGGACCCAGCAGTTGAAGATAAATGATCAATGGTCAAATCCCAGCTTTACAACACATGTCATGCAAATCCACCCACCGCTCGTCGGCCTCTTCGCCCACATGATACCCGATGGTCCCACAGCTATCTATCTTTCCGAAACTTGATTCGAGTCCGTTACGCTTAACCAAATCTGCGAAGACCGCCTCAGCCATGGGGGACCGGCAGATGTTGCCCGTGCAGGCAAAGAGCACGGAGACCGGCGCCATAATGGGTAAGGTGCGCGGAGAAGCTAAAAGGACACTCTAAGGCGGGTCGTATGTCGTGTAGATCGGGTGCCCAGATCTAGAGCAGCGCTGGATCGGCCGTGCAGTCTTGCGGATGCGTCCGGCAGAAAATGCGATCAGCGATGGGCGTTCGTGCGCGAGCCGTGCGCATGAACGTCGAGAATTACAGCGAAACGCTTCACACCTGCCAGTGTTGCTTACGTAATTGTTGGTCGAGAGAACGCCGCGAACGCCGGGAGTTTAGCTGTTTAGGGCGTGCAATGCAAGTTCCAGTGTGGTTGCCCATCGTTTCGAATGCCGCCATTCCCATATACCATGTCAGTAATTGTCGACACGTCCAAGAATGCAGACACTGGAGCTGTTGATCGGATTGCGGTATAACTCACACGGTACGACTTCCAAGGAGATCGAATCCAGGTGCCAGGCGGTGTGGTCGAACGATTTTCGGACATCTCTCCACGCATCGGAGCTTCCTCTACCAAGAGTTGCTATCACGTTTGATTGAACGCTCGATCCGCGCCTTCGAACGAATCCAGCACCAAGTACCGGTCAGGTTGATTATTCAATACAGCTTCCACAAGCTTAAAAGATATTTGCCTCAAGATGGCGCCCAAGCGCAATTCCGTCTCTCGAAATATTTCTGGCGCCAGCAATGTTGACGGTTGCGGTAATGGAGCAGGCGCGAGGGCGGTTCTGCCTCAAGACGACCCGACTTATGGGCTTGTGAGCAGGCTTTGTGGCCTAGTATTCTGTGTCACGCTGTTGAGGAACGCTTGGCTGAACCTGTCTGCCGAACGAATACGACTTCCTGCACTATCAACAACGCTCCAACGGCTGTGCAAAGACCAAGAGACTCTATGAGACGCTGCTTCGAGATGTGCTGCATGACTCAATCATGAGCTGGAAAGTCCAAGCGAAGCGTGACGGCCTGGAACGGTCCAAGGAAGCCGATTTCTGCCACATTTGTGGGCAAAAGTGAGTGTTCTTGTACTTGATTGCATTCACACAATCGAATCCAAGTGGTTGCACGAAATGCTTACATCACATTCAATTTGTGGCTTGCACTGATTCTTGGTCGCTTTGTCAGCTGTGCACCGCACTCAGGCTCAATCTTGGGCAATGCCAGCGGTCGTGGGTCTGCGTCCCTTCCAGGGTCGGCGTCCGGCACCCCTGTGCCTGTGGACTTGGGCACCGCGACCGGCACGCCAAGCAGGGTAGGAACACCTGGACCTACGAGCAACTCAGCTGGGAACCCTCTCAAGCCGGACATATACGCCCAAAATCCGCTCTTCGAATGCATCGTTTGCTCGCGACAGGTGTCATCAAATCGCTATGCTGTGCACCTTGCCAAATGCTTGGGTATCGGCGGCAAGGAAAAGTCCGTGCGCAAAGCTGGCAGTGGCCTGGCAAGTTCCACGGCCAGCGATGCAGGAGGTGTGCAAAATTCACTCCTGAATAATCCCAGGGTGATCGGTGTGCTGGAGCAACGGAAGCGGACCAAGGCTCCTGATGCAAAACTTCGGGCCGCAAGAGGGGAGAACATGGAAAAGGGAAAGGGAAAAAATAGTGAGCAAGCAAATACGCCGGTCTCAGACTTCCAGACAGGCTGCTGAGAACTCTTCCATCCTTTAGAAGTTCTCAATGCCAACGGAAAGCGAGCGCTCTCGCCTGGAGTTGCTATGGGTGCGCATTGGAAGAAGATGAAAACACATACGCGTGAGTTTCTTGAACTATGTTAAAAGTACTTCTGAATGCTCATCATCATTCCTGTGATTTTCAGCACCTCCGGGCAGTACAACCCCGCGCGAGGACACCGGCATGGTCAGAGTGAGCGTTAATACATTCCCATGTGCGATTGCCATTGAGTGGCCTGATGCTGATCAACACGACCGTGCAGAGCCAATCTGTTCAAGTCGTCTCGATGTCGCACTCCTCTACTGCACCGATGTTCGCTTCACCATTGAACCCCAACAAGCGCGCTAATATCACAGCTGATGACACGACAGGTGTGAGCGAGCGCGAAGTATCGCCGTCCATATCCGTCAGCACCACCGCAGGAGATATGTACGACGCATCATCATCGGCTGCGTGGAACCACAGTGGTAAAACAGGGACTGCAAAGGAAAGAGGCAATGCTGTTGGGACTGCAGCCAGAAACCGAGTGTCTGTTGCTTCAGGGGCCGCAGGTGGTCCCAAGAATTTCGTCCACAAGCCTGGAAATGCCGTCGCTTCGGGCTCAAGGGCGGCATCGGCCATGTCGGACGACTCGCCTTTAAAAAATAAGAAGTCGAAAGCGATGGGAGATGCGGAGAGTGATAGTGAAAGTGTGAGTCCACGTCATCTCCTTCGTCAGCAGTGCTGATGGCGAGACAGGAAAAAGCTAAGCATTGCACTCCGTTCATCCCAAAACAGTATCATGAAACAGACTCAGATGTGCTGAGTGGTGGAGATGTGGAAGAAGAGAGTGAGATGAGCGAGGAGAGCAGCCTTGATGATTGAGCAAAGCTTCAGCCATCGTGGATGGCGCGGTAACCACAGACATGAAATGTATACTCCTACGCAATTCGCCGCGCACCAGTGAGCCGTCCCGACGACGGCTCACCGAGGTTTCTCATTCAATCGCATTCGAATTTACGAGCACAAACGGCATCTTTCAATAACCTGCAACATAATCGATGCATCGGGCATAGCATTGTAGAATGGATGTACAGGGTATGCACCGTGAGCGGTATTGTTGAGCTTGGAGAATCAGAACTGTGTCGTGCACTGACAAGGTCGGAATGGGCAATCTACACCAAAAAGCTCTGCCGACTAGCGTATGAGATTCTGGTGTTACGTGTATGCTTGCTTCTAGCTGCGGCAGTGTCCCGGTGCATCATAACCAAGGTGCTGTCAATGCTCCCATCGTTCCGGCTGCGAATTTTGATAGGTTTGATGGCCTACGGAGAGACGGCACCAAAGAGGGGGATGTGTGACGTTTTGCCTGCCGGAAGCTGATCCGAGCTTCCGAGTGCGGAACCTTTGCTATCACTGTGCTGCTCAACGCTCCACAGGCTTTCACGCCCCACTATCCCACAATCCCATTAGGCGTACCGTCTGGTTGTGTGGTTATTTCATGTATCAGCGCTGAGGCTTGGACACATGCTGTGGAAGTCTGAGCTGTTTTGCAACTTTGTCGCTCGGGCTAGCGCTCCCAAGCGAACGGAGCCAACTTTCACGCAAGCCCGCACGGAGGGTGTACTGGTGATAACGAACCACTGACAACATGGCCGCATCACGACTCGATCACGGCACTCGAGACCTCGTTGGCTACGCCGACTTGCCCCCCCATCCGCACTGGCCCGGCAACGCTCGGATTGCGGTATCATTTGTCCTCAACTACGAGGAAGGCGGCGAGCACTCGCTACTCAACGGCGATGCTCACTCTGAAGCATTTTTGACCGAGGGCGGAGCCACAGCTGGTGGGCGACCAGCCCGCAACATCGGCACTGAATCAGGATACGAATATGGCTCGCACAGGGGATTTTGGCGCATCCTCGAACTTTTCAAGGAGGTAGGCTTCGTATTCACCTCGTGGGCAATCGGGAAAGCCGTCGAATTAAATCCGAAAGTCGTGCCCGCGATGCAAGAGGCCGGGTGTGAAGTCGCCAGCCACTCGTACCGTTGGATCGACTACTGTGACGTACCGGAAAGTACTGAGAAGGAACATATCGAAGGAGCAATATCTGCAATCACCAAAGCAAGCATGGATGGAAAGACTCCGCCAGTGGGGTGGTACACAGGGAGGCAGAGTCTACAGACTCGACGGTTGGTCTACGATGCATACAGAGAGAAGGGTCTCCTGGACAAACTTTATGATAGTGACGCATGTAAGTGCTTATGGCAACTACTAACAAGAGCTCAACTGACACTCTTAAAATGTGCAGATGATGAGGATCTGCCGTACTGGGTTCCAAGCCCATCGCCGAGCGGTTCCAAGCCCTCTCCACCATTGCTGGTCATCCCATACACGCTTGACAACAACGACATGAAGTTTGCGCAAGCGCCAGGCTTCAGCACCTCCTCTTCCTTTTTCGAGTACCTCAAAGATGCGTTTGATACATTGTATCATGAAGGAACACCCATTGAGCAAGGAGGTAAAGGGAAGCCGAAGATGATGTCCATCGGCCTGCATTGCCGGGTTGTAGGCCGGCCTGGCAGGTTTGTAGGCTTGAAGCGCTTCATTGAGTACATCAAGAACAAGGAAGATGTCTGGGTGGCAACGAGGGGCCAGATTGCAGAGCACTGGAGGAAGACCAACCCACCGCCCAAGCATATGCTGTAATGCGGGAGCATGATCTGCTTCCCAGGCATGTACTACATCGCCAGATCAGGGCAGGAAAATTAATCTGCAAGGTGCAAATGTGCTTTTTACCTTGATCCTTTTGATTGCGAAGGAAAATGAAATAAAGAGAGTTCAACAAAAAGGGAAATCGCTTTATTATGAATCATTCCATCCTTTTCTAAAACTCTTTGCTGTGATCAATTGTTAATCTAAGCCCCCTTGGCTTCTTCCAGCCGCCAGGAGGCTGTTCAATACATTCGGCGGCCCAGCGTTGCGATGAGTTGTTGGCGGCGCACTCACGCTGTGACGGTGACAGAGCTGAGGCCGATACACCCATGATGCTGCTTGTATCTTCTCCTGCGGGCTTTGTCTGATGACAAGTCAAAGCGCAACAGGTTGGAAGCGTCAAAGTGAAACCGCACAGTTGGCACACCGCTTATGCTTGGCATATGCCCGAATGAGGCCAGATTCGCTCTTGGAGATGCTTACAAAAGCGCATCAGAGTGCGCATGTATGCGCTATATGATATCACGAGTCAGAAAGGGCCAGAAGGATCTCGTGGTTGCAATGAGGATATGAATAAACAGCTTAAGATCACGAGAAGCTCCCGTGAACTTCCCTCAGCGACCTAATGCTCTTATGACTATACCTTGGCATCTGCCTGCGAAGCGGGAGTCCAGGCCACGTGCACGCTCGATGGCGTTCGCGTGTCTTTTACGTCATTGTTTCTCACCCGACACATCTTGGCACTTATCTGACATCCAGGTGCCAATGGAACCTTCTCTCTGTCGCTGGAGGCAATCCAATCACCTGTGCTGGGATTTGCAACCTGAGGTCCCATCGCTCCGATCTCAATATTTTCCCACGCAGGTGGTCGGGTCCCTATGATGTACCTCTTTTCTCAAGCTCTTCCCGCACGCGTGCAATTGAATGGGCGCAGTTGACATATGGCTTGCCTTTCAATGCCGCCCAACGGGGTGCCAGCATGCCAAATAAAAGGAGCGGAGGGGGAGGCGTGTGGAGAGGTAAACAGGGAGGATGAGTATGTGCGGATGATGATACGTCACTCAAAAGAAGTAGCTTATTAGGGTTGTTTCCTTGAAGTCTTCAAATTGGAACTTGGAACAGGGCACTGGAGAAGTTGTCCTCTGACCACTTCCCCCCAGCAAGCCAGCCACTGAGGAAGCCTGCCTGGCATTGGAAACAAGTAACGCTGTGGAGCGATGGACACGAGCCCGTCACCTCGATGCCTTTCGCTCAACTTGGATTCAATTTAGTTATCGATCAGTTTGCAGTCATCACGCACTGGCACACCGTTCGCTAGCTGCAGTAGCCATATTTCATCACTGTGCCTTCTCCAAGGTATCTATGTGCCGTAAAGAGGTGACGCAAACAGCTTCATTGAATCCGACCGACTTTCGCAGGCTGCTTTGCCTCGCCCCTGAAAGGTTATTTGGTTGAACAACAGTTGCGAATACAAATCGACACAGCCAAACACAATGTGAGTCGATGGCGAACGGCCCTTGGCGCATCCAGCAAGCTAACTGCTCTCTCTTATTCTTTCAAATCCGCATAGGAAGCTTTGTGAGATCCAATGCTGACTTCAGGACTTGCACCGCGGAGATCTGACATCAAGCATCATCACGCTACCTCACAGATGGTCTCCTCATTTTTGCCAACCCGCCCGGCGCACCTGCGGTCCCACTTGTCAGCGCTTGGGACCTTGGATCGTTCAGTTGGATGCAGCGTGGGACAGTGCAGGACATTATGGGCTTCATGAGCAAGGTGTGTTTAAAGGGTTAAACTGTGACGAGACGCAACTCGCAAGCGAAACAACTGAGCCCACCCCTGATTGCCCATTGCTTATGAACTTACGCCCATCTTCGTCTACGCCCAGACTGTCGCCGAGCGAACAGCTCCCACACAGCGGCAAAGCGTGCAGGAGAACAGCTACGTAGCCCACGTGCATTCTCGGCCAGCATCAGATGGAATCTGTGGCGTGCTCGTATCGGACGCAGAATACCCTACGCGCGTTGCTTTCTCTCTGCTCAACAACATGCTTGACGAATTCATCATTAAGGTGCCCAAGATGCGATATGAGAGCCACGTCAACCGTATCACTACGGGAAGCGCCCCACAGCCATCCAAGGGCGAGGGAGTGCTCACCACTACTTCCGACTTCCCACAAGCGCAGGAGTACCTCGCGAGGTATCAGGACCCTAGACAGGCGGATACCATCATGAAGGTTCAACAAGAGCTCGATGAAACAAAGATTGTCCTTGTAAGCCGAATTGAGCGGATTTTCGATGTTGGAGAAGCGTGTTGACGGCTCTACCATGGTCCTCGTGCAGCACCAAACGATCGAATCAGTTCTGCAGCGTGGTGAGGATCTTGACAAGCTCGTCGAGAAGAGTGGATCCCTCAATGCACAAAGCAAAATGTTTTACAAAACAGCCAAGAAACAAAGTGCGCATAGGAGATATTACTTAGGCCATTCGGACGTTGCGCTGACTCTTGTCTTTCCCACTCAGACTCTTGCTGCGTTGTGATGTGATGTTCTTTCTTCTTGTACACTACACCCATTTGCTGCTACGCCTGATAGACTGGACATTGCTTCGCTCGCCCCTGCGTGGTGGCCTTGCAATTGTGAAGTTCGGATCACCGCTGGACTTCGTTCCCATTGCGAACGATCCAGACGCGCTTCCGCACAACGGAACTACTGGAAGGAATGTCGATGAATAGGCGCTTAAACTGGAAGACCCCATTCTCGTCCTGGTTGGGGTGCAAGATGAATTAATCAGCAAACTGCTTGCTACAAAGGTGGATGATTGACTGACCTTGTGCAACTCGCCATGAACCTCACCGGAACTCCAAGTTCCAGGTTCATGCTTTGCCGAAGCTGCGGTGCGCACAGCGTCCCCTTGCCCCCTTGTCAACCCTACAAAGCTGCCAAGGAAGCCAGACAGAGCCCTACCTGTGCTTGCAACGATTCCGCCACTCGGCTTGTCGTTGGAGCTGAGTTTTGCATTCGCATAATTCAACGTGCCCTGCCCTTCCTTGTCCACGGTGCCGCTGAGAAGTGCCCAGCCTCCTCTCCTTGCAAGCTGTTCATCAGGCGTGTGACCGGCAGCGCCAGATTCGTTCCAGCGCTCTGCAAGATCTTCCCACAAGATCTCGGCCCTCTCACGGCACCAAAGAGTCCCGTCGATGACGCCTTGCCGTGTTTGCTGCCACAGCGACAGATCCTTGTCCTTATCCCGCGCACCAACAAAAAAACGGACAAGCATGAGATCATCTCCGGTGCGCGAGTCTCGCATGACTGCTGCTGACACGGTCCGGTTTCGGTGCCTGCGCGAAGGCAAAGGTGAAGTGATGGAATCAGAAGGTGCAAATGTTGCATAGCTCGTGTGAAATGTGAACGGAGGCAGCAGATGTTGTTTGACCTGCGCGTGAGGAGCGGGCATTTGTCAGCCCAGATGACAAATGGGATTGATGTTTCGTCGCCAATGAGTTTACCTCGGGATTGTTTTCGACTAGCTTGCATGCATCTCCGTAGACGACAGTAGGGCTGTTGCGAGCAAGCAGCTCCGTAGCCAGCGCGTAAGCGAGAACCAGGGTCAGAGCGACTCCCCCAGTGACGAAAACGAGTCTTCCTGAAAAGATTGTTGTTCGTGCGACTGTTAAGGCGGTGAAGTAAAGGTTATCAGTCCAAGTCGGTAAGCCTCTTCTGTCATACAGCTAGCGTCTGATTGAGGCCACCGAACCTTTTTGGCCGCCACTTAGGTCCTTCCATTCTTTCCCATCTCCGGTCCAAGTGTCCAGTCTGCTAGGTCTTCCGGGCATTGTACTTGCAGTGTCGCCCATCATTCCGAGGGA
This sequence comes from Tilletiaria anomala UBC 951, assembly GCF_000711695.1. Classification (NCBI taxonomy): domain Eukaryota; kingdom Fungi; phylum Basidiomycota; class Exobasidiomycetes; order Georgefischeriales; family Tilletiariaceae; genus Tilletiaria; species Tilletiaria anomala. The sequence continues at coordinate 19,545 of NW_013546973.1, read as the reverse complement.
GATCGGACCGACACCAGACCGACTGCCTCTGAGTGCGGCTTCCGCTGCATCCCGAAGGTCATCTGCCTGCGTTCGTCCCGGTCTACCGGTAACGGAGCGAGGGCCAGCGTGTGACTCTGAATTGGAGTCTTCTCTGGTCGCTGCGCGGAGATCTGCCAGGATTTTTCGCTGTTCAGAAGCCAGCTTTGCTGATGCTTCTTGCTGGCTCTTTTGAGCGTCCTTCGTGCTGGATGACGATGTGGTGGAAGCGAGTCGGTGAGGTGGAGAGCTCACAAATTGTGCATCTGGGCGCTGAATGCCTCGGCATATCCGATACCAGGCACTTGCAGCTGCCTGCCCACTGCGCAAGGAAACACAGTGGAAAGCCATGCTGGCGCTTAGACGGCTGACACCAGCAATTAGCGCTATATGTCGAGAGACGGTCGACCGAGCAATGGGAGCTGCGTTCCAACTGGCGGCAACGATTCTTTGATGATTGAGGTGATCTCCCATTTGGTGGTTTGATGCCCAATCAACTGGTCGATCATGTGGCAGGGGTCGGTTTCGGTGCAACCCATTTGGTGCCCAGCAAGCAGTAACTTTTTGACTTGTTGGACACTCTGTCGTTACGAATAGATGTACGTCACGAGCCATATCCACAAACTTATTGCTCAACATAAAGCGAAATTACCAGCGCATTTTCGCTATCAGTTCAGGCGCCTCTCTCTGGCGATAGCTGGACTTGTATTCCGTTCCTTCAGCTCGCTCGAGCACCGCAGATATACTTGCTCCGTCGGGCAAATGGTCCTGCAGAACAAATACAAAGCACGGGCGTCTGCCAAGTATCAGTCTTCACGGGGCAACAGAGGGTGGCGCGGTGGAGCTCGTGGCCGTGGAAACGGTGTGCATAGAGGTACAGACATCTGGGATGCTGTTCCGGCTGCTGTTCCGGATGAAGAGGGAGACGTGCTGAATGACGATGAAGATGTGCACGGCGAAAGTGATGCAATTGACGAAGGCGAGAGTCCCTCGGAATTCCGTCCCCTGCAGGCGACAGCGAAAGCGAAGGAAAACTCGGCTGTGGAAGATGTTGACGAGGAAGTGCTAGACCGCCAACGCCAGCGACAGAAATATGGCCGTCGCAAGATCGAATCAAACATATGGAGGTTCCAGCAATGCGTCAAAGACCCACATATGGAAGATTCAGTTTCCGAGCCAGAGGTGGACATTTCAGGCCTTGTAGAGCGGGTGAAGCAACTCGATACAAGTCGTGCACACAAGAACACAGTCTCACTTGGTTTTGCGGAGCAAGAGGAGGCAGAAGACATCGAAGAGGATATTGATCACAGCCTTGCGTACCTCAAAGGCAGAGAACAGCAACGACGGAAAGGCAAGGGTCATGGTGTAGAGGATGATTGGATTGCATCTGCCGCTGGAAAGGGTGGCGTCGATGACCGGCAGATCACCCACGAGGAACGCCAGAGACTAGCCGAGGAAACGGAGGAGATGCTCAAAGAAAAGGAGAAGGCCGAGGCACTGAGAGGTGCGTATCATGACGGGTGCGCGAGCGACGTACTTCTAGGCACTGACTTCCTACTTCGGTTTGCTGCAGCTTTGAAAGAGCGTTTCTTGGGTCGTGCAATTGGTGAGCGCGAGAGTAAAGCCCGTACAGCCATCTTGGATCCGGGAGCGCGCGTCGCCGTGTCAAGCAAGCCTGTCTTCAAGATACCCTCATCCAAGGGGGCGAATGAAGACCGGCAAATATACCGCAACGATCACACGACCAGCAAGGAAAGACCAAAGCCGCAGGTCGAGAGCGATCAAGATTTCCTCGATGCCATGCTCGGCTGAAGCACGTCGCACTCACATGTAGTATAGCATTCACCGTCTCAATTGTAGAACATGTAGCCCCAAGAATGCGATCTTAACGTTCTAAGAAAAAAGGAAGGATTTTGCTCGTACCTAGAGAATAGGGAAGGTCTTGCGCCAGCCCTTACGTTTAGGGATCACTATTTAGGAAATCTTCTTGCATTCAACGATCCACGGCTTGATTGGTATTCCTTCCAGAGACACACATCGCGTCCTGTTCACCAGCTTCCATCCGTAAAAAAGATCAATATTCAGATCCCGGCTTGCATAGTTCGAGAACATGTCCTCAACACTGACATGGCTTGGAATGGAGGTTGTGAACCTGCCGGCGAACAGGATGAAAATTGATCACCCAATCTGTAAAATCCTAGATACGGCTGTAGCAGGCATGTATGAAAAAAAAACCAGCCTCCGTTCTCTGCAATCTGCCACATGTACCCACCTGAAGTGGTAATTTCCAACGCATCACTATTCTAGAGAGAGCATTCGACAGCCGAGATAGCAAACAGAATGTATTAAGAAAGGCTAATCATTACATTCGATACCCTGTTTCTTCATCCTGTGGTAGAACCGCAGATTGTTGGAGAAGATGGTAATCCATTGCCATAGCATGCTTGCTGCAGGGATCGATTGAAAGTACCCGAAGACCTCTGTCGCTATAAGTCTTGAAACACTTGTAGCTTAGCGGGAGGAATGTACAGACAGCACAGAAGGACTACCCAAGGCACACCATAGCGATGCGCGCGTTGTCGCTTGGGCGCGAGCTTGACGGGGAGTCTGAGTCTCTGCCGCAACCACCGAACACACACAAGACGAGATATGAGATGGAGGAGGGCTAAAGATTTTGAGAAGTTCTTTCTGAGGTAGCTCAACCTCTTCCACTTCAAAACTTGCTCGCTAGCGACTCGACGCTCGCAAAGCTAAAAGCCCTACTGACGAGAGTGGACCAAAAGCCGTACCAGCGCTATGGAGACAGTTGAGCCAGAAAGCGAACCTGAGTCAGCAATTTGGGCAATGAGCAGTGTTCAGAGCAGTTTTGGGCTCACTTCAACAGCACCAGGCGTAATATACGCCGTAAATACTCCAAGATGCTACCAGTGTCTAAACCCGATGCGATCGTCGTTCGCGCCAGCACGCAAGTTGATACAGAGACCAAAGCTGACCTGTCAATGATGAGCGTAACCTTGAAGATGGCAAACCCGTATTTTGGATCTCCGTAAGGGCGAATCACTGAGATGAAAGGGCGGTTGTATTTGATTAAAATTGCCCACCCATAGCTGATGCGGGGCGTTGCACTCCCTGAACAGGTTCGAGGCGACAATGGTTAAAGAAAAAATGATCACAAAGGCCGTCGGGCTGATAGTGTCGTTGCAATACTTTTGGAACCGGTCCACTCTCTGCATGCATCTCCTGTACACCGGAAACCACATATCACCTGAACGGGGGATTAGCAGCTGAACACTTGACATGGCGCAATGATAGCACTTCCGTACGCTAGATTTTAGCTGAAGTTGAATCCAAACGTGTCGTTGACGAACATTCTGGCGTGATAGATGCACGATGACGTTACTGGCGCCAGAATATCTTCTTCGTACAGGAAGAACATTATCAATAAAACGATCGTGCCTACCGCACCATAGCCGAGAAAAATAAATAGGTGCCTGCGCGGCCAAGTGCCTTTCCTCTGCCAAGATAAATCCCAGTGCCAAGTGTTGTTTAAAGAGTGGTGGTAGCCGTCAACAGCGGCTACATATGTGGGAATACCGCTCTTGTTCACCTCCAGCAAGAGCAAGCACTGAGGTTTGCGTGAAGAGGGGGAAAGCTCAAAAGCTTAGTCAGCCGTCACGGGGTTTGCGACTTGCGTTTGGTAATATACTTTGGGTACTGCATTGCTATAAGAAAATATGACTCGGTTTGCCGAAGCATGTATCCGGAATGTCACACACCCTGCCTCTCTTCAGCCATGATCTTACAGCTTCCTCCTTGAGCAACTTTGCCTTGATCTCCTCATCTACTCCTAGAATGCATCTATAGCTCTTTTTCTTTCAAGCAAATTCCTCCATCGCGATCTCCGTCGTCCCCAAAAGAGATTTCGTGCCGTGCTTCGCCACTCAGCTCCTCGCCCCTCGATAGCTCTGCAAGCGAGTTTGCGGAATATTTTGTATAGTCCGATGTGAGCTTTCCGGTTTCCAGTTCGATGCTGTCCGATAGCATGTCTGAGGTGGGTTCAACTGTAGCACCGAGTCGCGCCGTCGCCGTGTCTTTTCCTTTCGAGGTAAGGTGGAAGCGAGATTACAATGATGAGCCACTTTTTGACACGTCAAAAGTGCTTATCCAGGAACGGGGCTAGCCAGCCCGGGCACCTGAACACTGAAACAGATAGAAACAAAGCTGAACATTCACGGTGGAACAAGATGACGATCCTGAGTTTAATGTAATCGTCAAGATATATTCAGTCTTAGTTTTTTTGCTTCGTAATTTGACTGAATTGGCACTTGCTCGCTTGTATTCTATTGGCCCATTTCAACAATGCGTCCCTGTTCTCACAGACCTCCCCCTTCCAATCACACGCCATACTAGGCGCATGCTTCACCCAGCCTAATCGTGCTTCCAAGCTTCATGCTTGGCCATCCGCGCATTGCTGCGCAGCGGTCTCCTGGTTGCTTGCCATTAGGATGCTTCCCTCAACACGTTTGCTTTGTTTTCAGCACACGGTTTGGATGCGCGCTAAGCGCATCCTCGGAAAAAATTGGTGGCGCCACTTCTGGCAGTGGCGCCTCCAACATCCTTCACATCGTTAAATTTGGCTGCATACGGAAAGGGCATTCGTGACGCAGCAAAAGGAACGCGTGGCAGCCATCTATAAGGTCGGAGCATGACTTCCGGCGTGATGGGCTTGATATCGATTGTGGGATATATAAGCCGCCCGGCGGGATCGACTGTATTCGTTGCTGAGTTTCCCCACACCGATATTGTGACTTAAAGGAGCATTGCAGGCGGTAAGCTTGGACATGTTCTGCGTCACAGACGCGCCTCAGGCTGGCGTCGATACTACAGCTGTGTTCTTTCTACGCACGCCACACGCAACTATCTCTCTACGAATTTATCGTAGCACAAAAACCGCCTGGGTTAAAATTCAGATGTATGGTCACGACCAGAGTGATATTCAAACCAGCTTCGACAGAGTAGCACACCTTGAAGGGACGCGTAATAATCATCATGCCCAGAGAATCGTGACAATCCTCCTCCACCCTCCATCTGGCTTAAGCGGTGTTTCAGGGTTTTGTTGGAATTGCATAAGCCAAGGCATGACCGGCACATCTTGCAGCCGGAGCCATCGCGTTTTCTTGACCACTTTCCAGATGATGAACAGGCTGAGGTTGATGAAAAGGGTTAGGTATGACGAAAGAAAGGATTGAACGTCGAAATTTTTGCTTGGCTGCACAAAGTTTTTGAAACCAGACGTGATGAGGATAAATAAACAGCCACAAAGGCTCCACCAGGTCAGGTATGGTTGCAGCGGCGATTTGTAAGGGAGGGCTGGATGTCAAAGTGAACATCGTCAGTCTGCCATCGTATTATGAGATTTATACAGAAGGACTCACAGTCTCTGGAAATGCCTTGCTTCTTCATGCCATAGTAAACTTGCAGATACGCCACGGATATCGCAGTCCAGCTCCATAGAGTGCCACTTGCGCTGAGATATGTCAAATAGAAGAAAACTGACGTAGCTTCGCTGCTGACCACGGTGTATGCAAGAGGGATGAGTGAGCAAACAGTTAAGACGGCGATCCATGGCGTGCCAAATCGATTCGTTCGTCGGAAAAATTTGGGCACCAGGCCGTCGAGCGAAAGACCGAGCAAGGCACGAGAGCCTGACAGGACGGCTTGATTGCCAGAGCTGAATGCGCTAGTAAGGACAATGGCGTCTGAGGTACAGCAGGGATGGGTTAGCTACATCAGCAATTCGATGAGATCCTGCGAGTGAGCGATCGCGAGGTAGCTCACTGGTGAAGGAAGGCAACACGCTGATGCCAGCCCGCTGAAAGGCAATCACGAAAGGACTCTGACTTGCAGTCCCACTGTCAGTATTGAGGCGTTCGTCGTCGCTTCTGTAATGAAGAGGACACATGGGGTCAACAGCGAAAAAATATACGCGCATTTGCCTCAAAATTGACGCACGGAACAATGAGCGTGACGATGAACAGAGATAGAATGTAAAGGAAGAATACCCTAAAGAAGACACGTTTCGCCGCCTTGCGAATGTTTTGGCGTGGAGATTTGGTTTCGGCAGCGGCCATCGCTACGCTTTCGACTCCAGCGTAGGAAAATGCAGCATTGATTAAGCAGCTCCAAAAGCCATACCTGCAGGGCAAGAGCCTTGTAAGTGGACTAAAGATCGACACTAAGCGTGATTGAGGATCGCTTACCAGTATCCAGCTCCGCTTTGAACAAGGTACTTCTGCCAGGGTCCCGGGTTGTGCCAATAAGCCACACCTATTACTTGGCCGTTTGGCCCGCCTCCAGCATCGATGACAATGCCGGTGATAACCAGAATAACGACGAGGAGGATTTTGAGCATGGCAAAAAATGCTTCGAGTTCCCCGTACCATCGCACGAAGGTCAGATTCGTCAAAATGAGGGGAATAGCGAATACCGTGACAAACAACGCTGGCGCAAAGTAGGTCCAATATTGTACCAGGACAACACATGCAACGATTTCGGCTGAAACAAAGGTTATTTTGTCAGGTAATGGCTTGTGACAGTTCGACCAAAAAAGTGAAGGGGGCTCACTGGGAAGCGTGATAGCACACCCAAAGACTAAACATAGTCCCGTTGCAAAACCGAGTGCCTTGTCCGCAAACATGCTTGTGAAGCGGATATAGGAGCCTGACGTAGGCGCCAAGCAGGCCATTTCGCTGAGGCATAGGACTATACCGATGACAAAGGTGCCGACAAGGATGAAAGAGAGCAACAGACCGAGGGGGCCAGATTGTTGTAGAGAAAAGCCGGTGGAAAGGAAGAGACCAGTGCCCTGGCGTGTGTAAAAATAAAGGGAGAGAAGATGATGCTTAGAGCCCATCTCTGCACAATGACTTTCGCCGACTTACGATCGCCCCAGCCAATGCAATAAGCTGGAGATGCCTTTGGTTCAAGCCTTGCCTAACGCCTTCATCTTTGATTAACGTCCTGACCAAATCTGGGTCGAGCCCTTCGAAGTCGAGGTGCCCATAATCCTTCCGCTCTCCCGCAATAGCTGCAACGCGGGTCTCATTTTCGGGATGGTGCGGCAGATATGGGGATGAGAGATCGACGCCGTCCTGCTGCGACTCCGGGTCCGTGCCGATCTTATCGGACGAAGAGCTGGCGTCGGCTGTTGCACTTCTTGTTTTGTCTTGCCTCTCTTCCGCAGCAGCTAGTACCGGTTCACTTATGCCTGCTTTACCTGAAGGAGAGAGAATTGAAGGTGCCGTATCGTAGCCGCTGCGGTCGCTCAAGCTCGAACGCGAACGCGAACGCGCCGCCCCGTATTCTACGTCGTCGAACGAGAGGTCGAGGTCGACCGGTGCCATGTTCGTGAACGTTTCAGATCGCCCCTTTTAAAACGAGTAGTAAATGGACGAGCGTAGGTAGAGGGACAGGGGCGAGGAATGTTAGCAGTACCGAAAGAACTTGGCCACCATATCAACAAGTAGAAGGCAATTTTCCAAACGGCTCTTATCACCAACAACGCGGCAATGTGTTGTCCGACACAGTGGGCGAAAAGATAAAAAAGATTTGCCGGACAACGGAAGCCATTCCGGGGGCTGGCGGGTCACCAGTGCAGCAGTCCGAGGAAGCAAATCAAAATTCTTCCGAATTGCGCCATCGGGTTTAGCTTTGCACCGGCCGCAGCGGTGCTCACACTTTGTCGACATTCAACAAGCGCAATGCGATAGGGTACGTACATACGTGTGTACCATGATCAAATCAGCTGACAATACATTGCTAATTGCGTTTACTTTGTATTATGCTTGTGCAGGTGCATATTTCGTCTCTGGGTATGAGAATACAACAAACAGGGGCGAGTTCGTCAGAGAGCCTGTTCACGTTTGTACAGGCAGAAACATCTGTGCGGAGCAGCAAAAATCAGCCCACAAAGCCTCGGCAAAGATCGCGCAGATGAATGCACTCACCCTTCGTAACCACTCATGCTCTCGGGGGTAAACGTATCGCGCCACCGTCCAACAAGCTTGCCGCCTCCAAGCGCGTACCCTCGGTAGAGCCACCGGCCGCGGCCGTCGGGTGTATATTCCTTCTTCATGATCATCATGCCGTCCCAGCTCCTGATCCGACCTTGAAGGTTGAATCTCCCCCATGCGGAATGCCCCGACCCGGACAAACGAAGCTCAAATTTGTCTGGATCGTCGCCGTATTCAATCTCTTCCACAGTGCTTAGCTCATCGGCGCCAAAGGACGGAAATTCCTGGCTGTCGTCTCTTGTATGCCGCGAAGAGCGCTGCCAGCTCCAGGAAGAGTCGGATGGCGAGCGCATGTCATCTAGCGCTCGCCCTGTGGGCCTTTGAAATAGTTTGATGTTTTGGCCTCTCCGTCTAACAATGTCGTTTGGTGGCCTATTCTCATCGGCGCTAGCGCAGCCATATGCTTGCTCGTCTTCTGCTTCTTGTCGTGTGCCGAGGTAGCCCGCCGAAAGGATGCTACCTTCGCCTCCCTTGTGATCATGCTCGCCAAGTCTCACCATCCTCTCTTTTAATTTCCATACCTGCGGCTGTTCGCCGAAAGGGCCTTCATAAAGGCTACTCATCAGGCCCGCGAGCATGTCTCGGTAACTGTCAAAGTCGAAGAAGCTGAACCTCCCCTCCCACGCGCCTTCGAAATCACCTGCGTGAAAGCTCGGTCTCAAGCCGATGCCCGACCTTGGGTCGCAGCAGGCCATGAGGCGCGCAAAATCCTTGTCATGATGTATAGAGCGGAGCATGGTGGCCTCAGCAAGGTTTGCTCTCCGCCTATTGAAAGCACCAAAGCGCCTGTCGTGCCGTCCTTGAGAACTCTGCGCGGGTGCAGTGAAGTTCATCCCTTCGAAGACCTGTGCAAGCGCCCAGCCGCCAACACTGTCGCGTGATGCGGCCTGATCGTTTCCTGCGGCCGCTGCAGCTGCAGCTTCGGCAATGCTAGCTGCCTCCCCGGCTCCTTCGCGCAAATGAGCAAGGCCCATGGCCGCGGGATCACGCTCGACGCGCTGAAAGAACATCAGGCAAGCAGCGTGTGCCAGAACAGGAGCAGCTAGGTGGAGCTTCTGCGCGCAATGCTCGATCGTGCAAGTGCGTGTTTGAAACGAGTAATCCATCAGGAAAGGATCGTGTACTTCGCTCGCCATTTCGCCATTTTCGTCGATCATGCCAGGCTGTGTGACCGGCAGTTCCTTGTCGCCAGTCGGAAGATCCCAGACCATCCATGGCGCCAAGTAGGGGTTGAACTATGTCAGAGAATGGCCAGCTGTCAGCAAGCAACCAGACGACACATCATCTTGAGAAAACAGCACACCTTGTGGGCTGCAAAGACATATGGACGCAGTACAAACATCCGTTCCTCACTGTCCTGCGGAGTCTCTTGCGAGAGTTCCTTGTCCCCAAAGACAAGATAGTGCAAGTGCAGGGAGAGGGCGCGGTCGACTGAGTCTGGCGGGTAGCCAGGCTTGATGATACTGCCAAGCATTTCTTGCTCGTAGTGCATGTGTAAGTATCTGTCGATGGAGGCCCATCGTAACTGGTAACGATTCTTGCCATCTGTAGGGTGTGTGGCAAATAAGCAACTCGCCGTGGGATAGGCAAAGGGAAACCAGCTTACCATTCTCGAGCATCATCAGATACGCCAGCCAAAGATTCTCCTCCATCTCCTTTTGTGATTCCTCGTCGGACAGACCGGCCCTCCTGATTCTTCTGCCCATGACGGTCGCTTTGATTCGTTTGAGGCACCGGCACCTCTTCTTGAGTTCGATGGTAAGGCTTTTTGCGTCGACCGCATCTTGCCCAAAGCGCCTAGCGATGCTTTCATAATCGAATTTGGTCTTGAAGATGCGTGCATAGAGCCCTGGGCTTGCGGTCTCGTTCAACATGTTGTAGACATACTTGCACGACAATAAGAGTGAGATGAGCTGTGCTGGCGGTGTGGCATAGGCAGGCGGGCCTGACCCAAGCATGTCGCGTGCTTTATCGGCTTCGCGGCCCTTCGACCTTGTATAATGGTGGCGATGAGTTCCGTGATCGGGCGGGGCGTTAGTACCAACAGGATCGGATCGAGATCCGGGAGAAGAAATGGCAATATAGTAGCCTACGGTGTCCATCACCTCCGGAGGCAAGGTCGTGAAGAAGCACCGCCCTGGCCGCACGTCGACGTCCATCTCATTCGCTGTGCTTGCCATATTTGCGAGGGCCACACTGATAAAGTCCTCAGAAAATACGCCTGATGCAGATGCCAACGAGCCAACGGGGAAAAGGAGGGTCGCTGTGAGCGCTCTGTGAGCGCTTTAGGCGGCAAAGCGTATAGAGAGAGAGTCCCGAATGCTAGGCTCCTCGAATACCCAGCGGCAGGCAGCATCGGCTGAAATACCTGACGTTCAACGTTTGGCAGCGAGCCCCGGCAGTGCTCCTTTGATCCTCATCGCGTTGTTCGACATGTAAGCTAGGCATGGTTCCCAGACCCCGACACAGTCCAAACCTGCGGCGGCCATCGAGAGAAGGCAAAAAGATCTACAGGCGTGTTCGCCGCCGCACTCATCTTCTGTTGTTGGTCTCAGCTCTTAAAGCAAATGCCGTGCCGTCGGCCCCACAATCACAAGTTTCGGCCACATTCTAAACTTCAGCATCCCTTCGACGCAAGGCTTTTGCTGGCGGCTACTCATGGCTCGCAGGTCGGGTTCGCGTTCTTCAGCTCAAAAGCGAGGCGAAGTGCTCCAAGCACTCCTCCATTTGGTACATTGAGAGGAGCCGCCACGTCTCCTACAGGAAGCAGTTGTCACAAGAAATGCCATTGGCTGCTGGCCACGGCAACTCGAACAAGGCTAAGGGTTATCAAACTGCCAGGTCACTTGCATGCAATTCACACGCTCATCTTTCTCATTACGATCTCGTCCCCGAGAGGACCACATTCATCCGGAGATGCCTCAGCCGGTGTGGGCAATGATCTCCGTCTTGAATTTGCCGTCCTGCTGGAACGTGTGCTTCATCTGCTCTGGCAACGCATGCTCGATAAATTCGCCGTCCTCGCCACCTTGCAGCGGGACACTTATGTTGATAGCAGAGCACTTGGCCGTGATGATCTCAGCGTCGAGACTCTCCTTGGACAGGTACAACAGGCCGCTGTCGGTAGCGTCGATCAGGACAGTTGGAACCTTGCCAGTGACTTGAACGACAAAAGAGGGGGATGAAGTGACCGATAGCGAAGAGACGAGCGAGTCTACGAGAACAGATGTCTTTGAGCAGGATACTGCGCAACGAACAGGACTTTTCAGGCTTCTCTTAGACTTAGTGGCTACGTCACGCGCCACTCACCCATGGAGACCGCATTCACCTTGCCCTTGATCTGAATAATCGAGTTCTTGCAGTTGAAGATGTTGACTGTATGACTAATCTCAGTCTGTTCGATGACAATGCTCCGATTGTCTTCGTAGTTCTCGATCATCCACTTGGTACCATCAAGCTGAGTCTTCGCAGGCTTTTTTGTCCGAAGCGACTCCGGCTTGGATGGGATCTTTGGCGGTCCGCTCGACTTTGGCGATGTAGCTACCGGCTCATCCTTTGTGCGCAGTGATGGATTCTTGTGGGTCATTTGACTTGGATCAACCTTCTTCAGGGACTTGGTGATGCCTTCACCCTGGTTCAGTTGACCAAAGACAGCCTCCATCCCGCCGCCAGCTAACATGCTCGGCGGTGCGGGTGCCGGTGGCGCAGCTGGAGGGGCGGGAGGCGTACCTGGGGGTCTTCCTGCAAAGCTTGCAGCATCTCCTCCCTGCAAACCGAGAATGGGGGCTAGGGTTTCAATGCGAGGCCCTGGGTGCCAATGGAGCTTGACGCACCTTTGGATTCCACATTAGTCCGACGGTGTGCTTATCTTCGACATAGTCTTGCAGCGTCTGAAGTAGTTTTGAAACGCTGCGGCACCATTCCACATGGGTTTTGTCTTGATTCTTGAAGTCATTGATCACTCGATTGAGGTAGAATTGTGCGCTGTCCTTCATCTCACCGACGAAGGGCGCTGGTTTGGGCTCAATGGCAACCCATCCTGCAGCGGGAATACCTTCAGAGACGGCACTGAGGTGGTTGAATATTTTCTTTTGTGCCCTATTCTTTTCGCGAATCTCTGTCACAGCCATCAGCGCTTTTTGTAGGGGTTCGACGATCTTGGCAAAGGTCGGGCTCTGCAGGCCGCCATTGCCAGGCTTAGCTGATGATGCAGCAAGCAAAACAATGTGTCGTTGCGCTTCAAACGCTTCTTGTACGCTTTTTGCCTGGTCTGCGATGAGATCTCCAAGCTGGAAGCTGAGTGAGGTGTACGCAGAGAGCGCCGGGGTAATCTGTTCATCCCATGCCTCCACCGCCGGAGGCAGCTCCTCTGCTGTGGGCGCGGAGGGAGGAAAGGGAGGAGGCTGTGGCACTCCTCCAGCAACGGCTGTGCCTGCTACACCAAGGGCACAGAGCGCACCACCAAGTAGACGGTCTCCATGAATTTGCGCGAGGTCCTCAAGTCGGGATGTCGCTGCCTCGAGCCTTCACAAAGGACAGCACGGATATGTCAGTTTCATACTGGCTCGCTCGGCAGCTTCCGAGCTAAGTTCCACCCTTACGAGTGGTTTATCATACATAGAAATGGCCACTCACCTCTGGGTGAGAGTAGACAGATTTGCAATACCTGAAGTGGCCGCCATCTTGGCAACTGGCACGCTGATGGGACCAACAAGTGCAGTCGAACACTTCTGGCGGTATCGCAACGAACGCCGCGATGGCTACCACAACTTGTGCCAGCACCAAGCCCCGGACTTGAGCCAGGCTTCTAAGCCTTTTGTTTCTCAACTTGCTTGAACACCGGATCGGAAACAAAAGCCAGAAGGGTGTGAGGCAGGAAAACACATAAATGCACAACTTGAACGTCCGTGACACACCCTTACATCCATGTGGTTCTGGGGCCTGGCGGGAGCGTTCGCAATCTCTCGCGCTCCCCGAATTCGCGCGGCGCGCATTTCCACGCGCTATAACCGCATCCAGCACCCCTAAACGAAAGGGACCCAGCACAGCAAGCATTGGACACTCCTTACAACAGGCAACATAATTAACACAGACGTACGTCAAAGGCGATTCTCCACAACACAGGAGTGCGACCGTAGAAAGATCTAGCAATGTAAAGATGTCATGATGCAAAACAGGACATACAAATACAGTGTGAGTGGGATCTGGTTCAGCACACATCAAGCATGCCAGGGTCACCCGCCACGGCCACGCAATTTATCCTGCAGCTCTTTCATCTCCCGAGCCCATCGCTCTCTCTGTGAATCTCCATCCTGTGCTTGTTCACTTTCGGCATCCTTTGCCGCTGTGTGAGCCCTGACCCGTATTCGCGGAGTTTTTGTCGACGCCGCCACCTTGTGAGCGTTATGCACTGACGCAGGCTGAGACGACGGCGCCTGCTTGGGCAGGCTTGACCACGGGGATTTCCAGTCGTGCGGCTCCCCCGGGTCGTCGGGCCGCTTGACTGGATGCAAAAGAGTGAACACAATTTATGAGTCTTCGGTGCAAGAACAGCAAAGCGAGTCGGCCAGGGTGGCAGCTCAAGTGTACTGCGGGAGCCAGGTGAGAGCCGAGGGCCAGGAATCTAAAGCTCGCAGTGGGATAGGATAGGGTGAGCAGCGATCCGTCACTCACTTGCATCCCCCCATTCGCCCCTCTGCCTGGGGTCAAAGATCGGGGGCCCTTGGTATGGCGGTACACCCTTTCCCTCGATTCGAGCGGGTAGATGGTCAACAAAGTGAATTAAGCGATCCACAGCGTGGAGGAAAACCGGCGATCGTGACAGCTGAAAACGATGATAATGAGTCACGGCGATCCTCCGAACTGGATATACAGACAAATGTGGCATAGGTAATGTTGAGATACTCACCCTTCGCGTGAGCGCCTGTGTGAGGTAAGCGCTAACCAGACGCACCAAAAAGGGGGGGAGTGGTGCCATACCGAGTTCCAAATATCACATGTTTAGCAAGATGCGAGCGAGGAGTGCGTACTAAGTGTACAAATGAGGCTGCTTAAGACATGGGCTGAATGCTGGTGGAAGCGTCCAGATGAGAGTTCAGTTCGTGACGACGGGGTCTATCTCGAAAAGTGGTGATCGATGGCCAGTTTAATTACGTAATCTGGACGTTGAGTTGTTGCGTAGCGTTTTGCAGCAATCCACAGTTTCTGTCACTGCGGCAGTCTCCCACTGTCGTAATGAATCAAACATTCGGGAATCGCAAGCCACCGACCAAACAACAACAACAACAACAACAACGGACGAAGCCACCACCCTCCCTTCCTTATTCTTGTCTCCAGAAGGGGCATAAAGTCGAGGGCTTCATCATCGACACCTGCAAAATTCTCGTGCAAGCAGACTGCACAGTGTGCTCTCAGGTCCATTGAATCGTGCGTTTGAGTACGGCGCGCTACGCTGAATCGTCAGTCGAGTTGGGGTTCGAGCTTCTGGAGCCCCTTCGTCTTCAGGACGGGTCAATTGCACTCCATTCGGGGTTGCCCTTTCGCCATATTCGCTCAACGCTCTCCACTTGCAGATAAAAGTGAAAAAGAGCATCACTTCTAGCTCGCCATGTCGTCCGATCACTCTCGACCAGTTTTCGACCCGCCACTCAATTCACATCATCACCTCCGTGTCTCGAGTGCCCATAAATCTGAAAGCACGTTGGCGAGCAATAAGGATGACTCGCTGGAGATTTTCTTTGTCGCTCATGAACATAATTCATGTTCACCTTTTTCGGATCTCAAACCCGGGTCACTACAAATATGGACGGACCTTCCAGCAATATCAACACGCGATGTTGCGGATGACGGCACTATTGAAGGCTGGACCGCTTTCGACTTCCTACCGTCAACTTCATCAGCTCTCAAAGGGCTTCATGTCTGCGCGCTTAAAGTACCTCGATCTTCTCTTTCAATTCGAGACTACCATTTCACCTACCGCCGCATTCATCCGGATGACCGAATCGAGTGGTTCGGCAACGGCGCAAACGACGGTACCGTAACTGTACTTGGTCGGGATGATGGCCCCTCTGACAGCACATTTTCCGTCCTGGGCCTTTCGAACGAGGACAACGCCGCAATACCGGAGCTGAATGCAAACATTTCTACCGACCATGATGGAAATGAAGACCCCATTCAAGTCAGGCTGTTATCGTTCGCGCTTGCTTCTACTGAGGATGAGGACAGCTACTATCATGTCTGCACCCCATGCACAACTATTACCGGTGGGGTCTCCCTCGAACGTACAAAGTGAGTGCCCTGCAACAGAAGTGACGGTAACGGCAGTACTAATGGAGTTTTTACTCTTCTGCAGGACGGCATGGCTCACTTCGCGCACATTGACGTCCTTTGCAGACATGTCCACCCAGTACGGAGCAAGCTTGCTAGTTTTGCGCTTCCTAAAAATGGGCTCCTGCATCGCGGTATTCTTTCCCATATCCACCTCAACATTCTCGACTTCGCTCCTACGCTCGCATGATGCCAAGTCTCTCTACCTTAGGGTTTCTGCTTTCGATCCACTTCAAACGCCACCCGAGCGAGCGCACGTTGTGGTGGCCACAGGGACCGAGTCACAGCTGCACAACGTCATCGAGGCAGCCATTTGTAAAGCTCGACAGACTCTAGGCTCCGCCCTGTCGTCCGCTCCTGGCTTTTTTGACCGCATGCCAGACCACATTGTCGATGGGATCCAAGATACGGACGTTGGTGCGAACACACATCGGAAGGCATCTTTTGTTTCTGCGGCAGGTTATGGGTCGGATGCAGATACATCTAGTGTGGGCACTGTTGTCGAGTACGACGATGTCGACATCGGGGATGACACCATGCTCACCGAAGCCGACCCAATCGGAAATTTCCGGGTGAATGGCAAGAATGAACATGACTTCAACCCGACGCCTCAAAAGCTCCGTACATGTGTTTCAAGCCTGGCTAACAGATCTCATCCGCTCGATCCTAGCACGGGACTTGGCTTCTGCACCTGGGAAGCTCTTGGGCCAGGCGTTCGGCCCAAACTATCACTAGTTCTAAAAGCGCTGCAGCAGGCGAGCGAACGCTATGGGGATGCCGCAATCACGTCTGTCTTGATTGACGATGGATGGGCCGAGGTATCCTTGGAAGAGGGGTCCAGTAGGGGAATGCTGCACTCGTTTGACCTAGCGGGCGACTTACTCGATGTTGATGTTGAGCCCGAGTCCGCGGCAAGCCCGGCACTAGCTCGTTACGTACGCGCCATCAAGTCTAGGTTCCCCTTTGTCCAGCATGTTGGCGTGTGGGCGACGCTGGCAGGATACTGGGATGGCTTGAGCGCAGCAAGTCCTGCGTGGGAACGTTATGGTACTCTTGAGCGTCTCCGTGATTGCTCTCACGAGCTGCATGGAGGGCGACCGTTACTTGCTCAGACGCAACACGAAATTCTTGTTCCAGCTTCTGCGGATGCTTTGGCAAGATTTTGGAGTGATGCTTTCGAGCATCTCGTGGCGTGCGGCGTCGAATTCGTCAAGATCGACAATCAAGCAGAATGGGACTTTTTGCGTCACCAGAACGGCAGAAGCGCTGCCGCCCTTGGCGCACAAAGCTGGGAAGGCATGATGAAAGCGGCAGACGCTTGGCTTCCGACTGGGCGGGGAGGCATATTGCACTGCATGTCCCTTAGTCCGAGCTTTACGAACAGCCTTCGAGTTTTCACAGCCACAGACAAGTCCTTCACAGTCAGGTGAGTGATTGCTTGTGGATACCGCATTGATAGTGGCATTGAATGATAAAGCGTTTTCTTTCAGGAACACGGACGATTTTTTTCCGCATGAGCACGATGCACACCGCTGGCACATTTTGCACAATGCCTACAACGCGCTGCTCACTGGCCACATCCCGAGCATCCGCATGGACATGGACATGTTTGGCGCCAGCGACGCATCTGTTTGGACGCAAAGCCACGCAGCGCTACGAGCCTTTTCCACTGCTCGCCTCTGGATCTCCGAGTCGATTCAGCAGCAGCCGAGCCACGCCGCTGACGCCCTTCTTGCTCCAGCCTGCAATCAACCCGGTGCTGCCCAGAGAATTGTGCAAGCATCACAACCAACTCGCTTGATCTCCGCTTCAGTGTTCGATCGTCTGGTGCACAACCCCGTCGGCTCAGCACTCAAGATGGCGGTCCATCATGGATCGAACAGGGGCGCGACCATCGGCCTCTGGAATATTCGCCACGGCCATGCAGTAGATACACTGCGCATTTGCCACATCGCTGAAGCTTTGGGGAACAGCACGCAGCGCGTCGCAATCTTCTCAAAGGCGTCGCATGCTTTGGTTGTCGTACCCAATTCCAATGCCCATCAAGCGATGCCAGATGGGACGCTCAGCTCTGAACCTATACTTGCCTTGCGGCTTGAGGAGGGGCAATCTGACTGCATCTTTGTGGCTCCGCTGCAGCCGAGCGATGCGAGTGCAAGTGTTCAAGTCGCATGCTTCGGTATAATTGACAAATATGTCGGACTTGAAGCGCTCGCTGAAGATGGCTTCGCATGCTCGTCATCAGCATTGTCGACTCCACCACTTGCCGAGCCTCCTACGGCAGCAGGGCCCTCAAAAGTTGAACCGTCGTTACAAGAGCTGATGATCGTGTACGGGCCATTGATCGCCCTTCGAGTCATCCTGGTCCTTGTCATCAGTGCCATCATCAGCTCGTTGATCTCAAGCTCGCCAGCACGTGGCCTGCCGTCGCTTCTTCAGCGTCCGATCCGAGGTGCAACCATAACCTGCTTGAACTGGATTTCCCCCACCGAGCTTGATGGCACGACACTGGGAAATCTTCTGCGAAACGCTCAGCGCCTTCAGATCCACCCAATGGCAAAGGGAACATCAATTCTTCCTTGGACAAGTGACTCGAAACTGCACCTGCAGCCCGAAAAAATGCATTGCCCTAGTGCACCTGATGCTCACAACCTTGTGGGCTTCAGCTTACGCGTGGGGTTCCACGTGCGCTATGCTGGCGAGCTCGGCCTTGCCATCACTCATCCCCAAAGCAGCTCTCTGTCTGGTCTAATAGTGCAAATCGACGGTCAGGAAATTAAGAGGGAATTTTGGAGCGCCCACTCAGATAATGCAGGGGATGTCACGCTGGTGCGAATCCAAGCAGAAAGTTACTTGAAACACTTGTCTGCTCTTGACCCTGCCCACCCTCATGAACCACGCGAAGCTTGGCATGTTAGCCTCAAAGCAACCATCATTGAAGGCGACACGCGCGCATGACATGAAGAACTTTCAACATTGTCCATGTAATGCAGACCAAAAGCATAGAATGCAACAGCTACTCTCTTCCACTGCTCTTGCCGCCGCGCACGCGCGAAGGCATGCGACATGTCAGTTGTGTGCCAAACAGTACGTACGGACGCTTGGACTGTGGGTCAGCAGCTTGTCACATGTGAATGTCTCTTGTCGCCTGAAAGCGCATGCGTGAGGTCGACAGGGCAAAATTTGATCCTGGTAGATATTCAACGCAGCTGTAAGCGAATGGAAAATAAAAAGAATCATAGACGGAGGTCAGCAATCAGCACGATGTAATCAGTGACCCTGCTTTTGATTCGTGATAACTTTCAGACTTTGCTAGCGATTCTCCAATAACGCACCGCGGATAGAATGTCCACAACGTACGAACAGATACTGTTTACCCCCAAGCTCGCACACAATTTCATTGCGGTAACCCTAATAGCTTGCTGAGTACCTACAACGAAACGACCCAAAGAACGCGTCGCGCGAAATGACTGACAAGGCCCTTCCGCTCCTGCGCTCCTACTCTACCTTTTCTCTGCTCATTCGTAACCTGGGCGGCTGAAAGCGATGGGTCGCGACCAGTCATCGGGGGCGTTGCCTTGGAAAACGGTAGCATCGCGTTTTGGATCAGTTTCTTCACGTTGGGTCCCTTGGTTAATCTCGTCGTTGTGATCTCGCGACATGGCTTTCTCCATCGCAGGCATCTTACTCAGCGCAGTAGCAACTGCACTCGCGATCTTTGTTTGAGAATCAGCGGGTTACTGGAACGCAGGATGTTCGTAGGAAGCCGTGTCATGCGTGTAAAATACGCGCTAGATCGCAGGGTGTGAGCATGGCAGTTCTGTTGGCATTTATGTCCCCTGTTGCTCATTCCGTTTGCCTGATAGATCCAGGCTGCATTATTAAGGAGCTGCCGAGTCATTAGGGCTTTCAAGTGTGACCCTACGCGGCATCAAGGCTACAGTGTGGCTACCAGCTCACCTTGGCATAAAGAGAGTATTGAGATTGTCAACCAAAATACTGCGATTCTGGCCAGCTTTTCATCCCTGAAGGTTCTGTTCTCAATGCGTCTGCAAAATCGGTTAGGGTTAGGGTTAGGGTTAGGGTTAGGGTTAGGGTTAGGGTTAGGGTTAGGGTTAGGGTTAGGGTT